>NC_056739.1:1064698701-1064871201 GCF_019279795.1 Protopterus annectens
GAGACTTCATGGAACTCTTTAAGACGTCTTTTGTTAATGCCCCCTTTGATGGCTCTTCATTGTTTGGGCCATCAGTGAAAGATAGCCTTACCAGCAGCAAGCAGGAAGGAAAGACCCTGTCTGCTGTCGGAATCAAGTTTTCTACCCCTCAATGAACATTCTGTAGAAACCAGAGAGGTGGGAAGGAAATATGGTTCCAGAAAACTCAGGGACCTTTTCAAGACCCGTGCAGGGACACCTCCTCCAGAGGCAGAGGAGGAGGTTTCAATGGCAGACGTCACCCCAGAGGCAAAGAGGGTTTCGCAGAACCAGTGCTTCAGAGACTCCTTCTCTGATAAGCTCTATCAGAACTCCTGAAGCGATGCCCAACTGTCCATCTCTGGATGCAGTCGGAGGTTGTGTTGCTCTGCACCTGGTCAGCTGGACAAATCTTACAAACAATGCATGGGTGCCAAGCATTAACATCCAGAAGTTACTAAATTCCCTTTTCCCTTCCACCTCCTGTTACAAGGAAGAAACTCCCCAATGTTCCACCCAGTCAGAGGGAGCATGCAGCTCAAGAGATCCAAAAGCTGTTACAAAACGAGTCATACAGGAGGTTCCAACCAAACAAACAGTAATCATAACTTACTCCCACTTCTTTTTAGTGCCAAAGAAAACAGGGGACCTCAGACCAATTCTGGATATAAGCAATCTGAATCAGTATGTAAAGAAGACAAAGTTCCAAATGGTTACAGTTCAGTCCATCCTACCTCTTCTGCACAAGGACATTGGATGTGCCCTGTAGATCTCCAGGACATTTACTGTCATATCAAAATAGACAGGTGCTCTAGGTGACACCTGTACTTTTGGCTAGGAGCCAATCACTACCAGTTTAGAGTACTGCCCTTTGGGTTCACCAAATGCATGACAGTAGTGGCAACTCACCTGAAGCTCAAAGGATTCCAGGTGTTTCCCTGTCTAGACAGTTGGGTCCTCATTGCCCCAACCAGGCTTGAACTTCTATAAGCCAGGGATTACTTGCCTCAGATCTCCAACTTCCCTAGGCATCACAATAAATGTTGCCAAATCAAACCTGACTCTTGTACACACTCTAGAATTTATAGGAACCCATTTGGATACTACAACTCAAGTGGCATCTTTACCTCTTCATCACATCACATCTCTGAGAAATCAGGTGTGGGACTTACTGTCTTGTTTGTCCCATCTAGCAAAACTAGTGTTACAAGCTTTTGGATCAATGTCAGTGGCAGTTATTCTAGTCCCTCTAGCAAGATTCTTCATACAAATCCTCCCGTGGACCTTGGCAGTACAGTGGTCTGTTCTTTACCAACCTCTAGCTGTTCCCATTAAAATCACTCTGACTTGCAAATGTCATATTCAGTGGTGAATACAGTCAGACAACCTGTCTTTGGGCAGGCCATCCTCTTTTCCTCCCCCAGTAGCCACTGAGACCACAGACACTTCCCAACTGGGGTGGGAGTGAGGTATTCCAAGAGAAAGAAGATCCAAGACACATGGTTCTCCTCGGACACCAAATTGCATGTCAATGTCCTAAAGATGAGAGCAGTCCTTCTAACATTGCAGGCCTTTCAGGAAGCTCTCTCTTAGGGACTAGTGCAATACACACAGAAAACATGTTAGTAGTCTGGCACATGGAGGAACCCATTCCTACCCATTGTGCAAAGAGGCAATGAGGGTCTGGGAATGGGTGACCTCTTCAGACCGCTTTCTCATTGCAATGCACATACTGGGGAAAACCAACACACTGGTGGACATAATCAGCAGATCTGTTCTGATTCCTCACAAGTGGTCTTTCAGTCAGTCAGTAACGAACATTATTTTCAGCCATTGGGGCCAGCCTTGCTGCAATCTATTTGCCTATCCCCCCAACAACAAGTATAGCAAATACTTTGCTCAGATCCCCCTTCCTGGGGAGTCACCAAGGGATGCACTAATTCATGATTGGCTCTTGGGTTTCCTCTATGGTTTCCCTCCTTTTCACTGATATCAAAGTTTCTACAGAAAGTAAACAGGCTAAAAAGCTCTCTCATCCTCATTGCCCCTTCTGGCCTCGACATGTATGATTCTCCTTTCTCTGGTCTCACCTCAGATATCCTCCATGGATATTGGTGCCCAATAGGGATATTTTATCTTACCCATCAGAAATTCAACATCCCAGTCTCCATGCCCTCAAGCTGACTGCATGGTTTCTCCACTTCCACTGATAATAAGATGGTCCAGGTTTGCTTCTTATCTTTGCCTCCCAGAAGGCCTCCAACAAGAAAGTCTACAAAAGCAAATGGAAAAAATTCTGTATATGGGCTTCCAAAGAGAATATTGACCCTTTCTCAGACCCTACTTCAGCCATCCTTCTATTTCTCACTGCTCTTTTTAAGGAAGGAGCTATTTTTTCTGCTATTAAACTTCAGTTAGCAGCCATATCCAACTTCCACACTGGAAACAAATCCCTTTCTCTGTCAACTTCCAGATTATGTAAAGCTTTCATGAAGGGAATTTTTCTTTGTAGATCTCCCATAAAAGATGCCTCTCCTCCTTGCAACCTCACTGCGGTCCTCCAGGGGTTGACTCAGAAAACCTTTGAACCGACAAACAATTGTGATATGAAGATTTGCTTTTTGAAAACAATATTTTTTGGTAGCTCTCACCTCAGCAAAAAGAATTTTTGAGCTCCAGGCTTTATCGGCTAGGCCTCCTTATATTACTTTCAATAAAGATAGGGTATTTCTACGAAGTAACCTTTCCTTCATGCCTAAAGTGGGCACTGATACTAACATTAATCAATCCATTCAATTGCCAGTTTTCTTTCCGAACTTTACTAATAAGGGCAAATATATGCTGCATCTTCTTGATGTTCATAGACAGCTACATTTTTATATTCACAGAACAAAACAGTGCACAAAGTCTGATCAGCTGTTTGTATCCTTTTCCCCTAACCACTTAGGTCAAGCAGTTTCCAAAATTACTGTGAACATATGGATTACTGACTGTATTTCACTGATTTATTCTCAAAAATGTTTGGAATTGCCTCCTCCTCCTCCTCCTCCTAGAGCCCACTCCACCACATCTATTGCTATTTCATTTGTCTTTTCCAGTAGAATGAGAATTGATGATATCTGTGCTGCATCCACTTGGTGAAAGACTCATGCCTTTGTTACACATTATAAATTGAGCATTGCCTCCAGAAGCAGGGCTTCCTTTGGTTCGACAGTTCTCAGGCATAACCTTCCTTGAGTTAGAAAGCTGAGGACTCTGACCTGTCAGTGAGGAAGAATGAAAAGGACAACATCAGATTTTGAAGTTATGTACTTACCATCCTTACTAGGATCAAACAAGAATTTTTTGTTAGCACGACAGGTTTTTCCACAGTTGATGTAGTAGATTTGTTCAACTCCATCCCCCACCAAATTGGCTTAGAATTTTTTTTTGGAAGCCCTATTAGAGCATTCTATCTTGGAAGGGAGGCTGATCAATTTTGGGCTGGAATTGATACTATACAACAACTATATCACATTTGAAGGAGAATATTTTAGACCGTTGAAAGGAGTAGCTATGGGGTCCAGTAGTGCACCCATATATGCTAACCTCGTGGTGGCCACCTGGGGAAAAAAGCTTATTTTTAATTCAGGTTTTGACAAAGAATGGAATCTTTACTTCCGTTACCTGGACGATGTTTTTGTCCTTTGGAAGGGTGATGAAATAACTGTTAAAAATGTCTTTGAACACCTGAATCAATTGTGCTCCTATTTTAAGTTTACATATTATTATTCTAAGGATGATATAGATTACTTAGATGTTTCTATTTCAAGACACCAGGTAAAAGGTATTTTCATATCTAAGGTCTTTCATAAGCCAACTTATTCCTACAGTTTTTTTGGCATTTAACAGTAAACATCCTTTCTATACTAAGAAAAACATAGAGGTCAAATGATTAGGAGAACAAGGATGTGTTCTACTCTAGAAGATTTTAAATGTGAACTTGGTAACTTCACACAAATGTTTATAGATAGAGGTTATAGATATAGATAGAAGTCCTAAAATGTAAAAAAAATATTATAAATCAAGTGTTCTAATTTTTTACATTTTAGGACTTTAAATGCAACATTTTAACCGTATTTCTTGAGATTTAAGTACTGTACTTTTTATTATGCTGAAGTTGCATTTACAAGCTCTAATCATGGCACAAATTTTAATGGGTTGTATTAAGTGTTAATTGATTTTAGTTTAATTGATTATACTATTTAAACAGTTTTAACTGGTGAATCACTATGGTTTGATAAAGTCCTGTGTTGCTGTGGACGAAAGTGCTTACCCAGTCCATCTTTGGATTTTACTTTTACAATAAACTTGTGATGACTATTGAGTGGATTTATTTCCTTGGAGTGGATTGACTGGTCCTGACTTGGTGAAGAATTGTTTTTTTTTCTGGTTTTTATGATACTTCACTAGCACACCACCTGTTTGTTTTTTCTACTTACCATAACTTGTCATATGTGTTGTCCATTTTTATTCTTCCTCACCTTCACTCCCAGCCATTCCCCGTTCTTGTCACTCCTAGAAGGATCTTTGGATGATATTAGAACACTCATGTTTCAGGTTTGAGCCTTAATCTTTTCTTGTGTCTCTCCTATCTCTATAACACAATAGGCAGTAGGCACCAAACTTGTTCTGAGGAGTTGGGGTTGGAGTAGAGCTTTATGGGTAGAGGGACGAGCTCGAGATTCGGATCCTAAGTCTTGTGAATGCGGCAGAGTCGGATCTGAGGATCGGATCTGTAACCCATCAGTGAAGAAGAATGAAAATGGACAACACAGATGCCAAGTTATGTTAATTATATAACTTTAAATTCTAGGCCACCTATGGTTAGTTGAGGATTCTGTCCTGCAGTTTTCTAGCATCTGGACAGGACCAGAAAAAATACATAAGTTATGTAATTACCAGAAAATTAGATTTATCTGTTGTCTCTGCAGGCACTAAACAACCCACCCACCTTTCCCATCCAATTTCTCTCTTCTGAAGGGAGTTGTAGGTACCCAGGAGGGCTGATTGTTTTCCTCAGGATTCTTATTATTATAGAATTGTACTACAACCTTCAGTCAGAATGTGTAAGCTGGCTGTTCATCATCTTTCAATTTGGTGTCCTTCTGTTGGGAGCAGGGGTTTATGGAACAGGGGAGCAGCTCATCCTTGCAAGGTGTTTTGTTGCCAAAAAATGGACGCCAAGTTATCTAGTCCTGACTGTTTTCCCTTGTCCAGACAGAGACCAGATAAATCTAATGTTTTGCTAAGTAAATAACTAACACATATACAACAGCATTTGTTGAAATTGCTTTAGGGGTTATCAGATATACTAAATGTATTTGTTATGAGTTTTAAGATAAAGTACATTACATTAGTATGGTTTTATTACTCCTTAGTTTGGGTGGGATTCTTAACTTGAGGTATTAAAAGAGACAATTGCTGGGGATAGTCATGCTTTAATGAATATGGAGTTCCTTGTTAAATGTTGTTAAAAAATTGATATTTTGTTATAATACTCACAAAAAATGTCTGTAGTTTGTAAATCATGTGTTTCTAACCCCATGATATTTTGATTTATGTTTTTCAGATTATAAATTTTAGAAAGTGTATGGTATTAAAGATATGGAGCTTAAGGGCAGGGATTTAGAAGGAAATAGAAACTGTGTGACAAGTTTATGTGAGAGTCCTGTTACACAAATGTTTGGGAAGATTTGGATGAACATTTTATACCAGCTTTACAAAAAGAAACAATGTTTAAGCAGGAAGTTGAAAGGCATGCTTTCTAAAGGAAGGATCGCAAGGCAAGTTACATGTGTAACACAAGATGTTGGAAGAAAGGTTTTATAATAAAAAGAACAAAAAGAAAAAGAAACTCTTAATTATGTTTTTAGATTGTATTATGTTGAAATAGTTTGGAATTAAAGGTAATAAGATGATTAAAATGGAAAAATTCAGTCAAGTAAACATGAAAATGATTGCAAATACATTTTTAAAGGAAAGGCAAGAGAAAGGAACATTTATATGAATGTGTTGTTACTAACTTCTTTTGGGGAGTTGGAATGGTAGGCGTCTTGTGGTTTTGTACAGTAAAATTTAAAATACTTGAATACTCTAGAAAAAATTTAATTTTGATTGTGAGAAAGGGAGATGGATAAAAAATAAAGAAAAATAAATATGTTATTATGAAGTATTAATGAGGATACAAAATGTTACTTGGTAAAAGTGTTAATGATTGATCTGATGTTGTCAGTTTTCATTTTATCCTTCAACATATGGTCCGAACCAACTTGGCCATTACTACAGCTCGCAGAAGCCGAAAAACTCTCAAGCCTAACCCTTACCCACAGTGCTACTCTCCCTGTTACCTCAGATCTCATCTGCCACTTTTCGTGACAAATGTGATTGCCATTGCTCTTGAGCAAGTTGAGTAAAGTTTTATATTTTCTTCTTGCATTGCTTCTATTTAGTAGTCTCTTTCAGCTCCCTTACTTAATTCTATAATTTCTTGAACCGCTCGTGAACTATTCCGTATTTCTTTGTATGTTTATTCTTGACTATCATTTTTGATATTTTTTTCTCTAACTTTCCTAGCTGTTTTCCGGAAAAAAAAAAAAAAAAAAAAAAAAAGTAAAGTAGACTTATAGTAATATTTCTTCTGCTTCGTTGGTGCGTGTATGTTTGTATGAGTGTGTGGCCTGCTTGCCATTTTTTTTTTTGTTGGAGCAAGTCATGGCTGATAAACCTAAAGCCCCTTCTGGTTTTAAGAGATGGCAGAAATGTGAGCAGAAAAATACCCTTTTCTGATGCACACTTACTGTGTGTGTACTATTTAGGACCACTTTGCCTTCAAGAGACCTGCTCAATATGCCATTCTTTCAGCCACAAGGCTTTAGTAGAAAGAAAAATAAATTAATCTTGAAGGGCCTTATCCCTTCTGCTTTTAGCAAGGCCATATCTGGTTCTGAAAAAGTTAAAAGTAAAACTGATGTGTCATCTCCTTTTTCTTCCTCTTCCTCTGCTAAATCCTTGGAGAAATGTAAGAAAAGGAGTGTGTCAGTGCCAACTTTGGCACCTTCTTCAAAAAAAGCTGAAGTCTTACGTTCCTACAGTTTTCTTGGAACCAACAGACATTGTACCAAAGATACCAGTTCCCACACCTTCTTTGGAAATGAACCTATGGGATAAGACAATGTCTTTGACACCAGAGGTTTCTCGTGAGAAGCATCTTGACCCATCAGTCAATCGGTGCAGACTTTTGCCTCGGCACCGAGCAAGCTATCAGGGGAGTGTTCCATGTTAACACTACCTAGAACTTCATACTCTCCCTCGTTTGACTCCTTTCCAGCTAGACTTCCCTCACCCTTCCTGGAAAGGCCAAAATCACCATCCATTCTGTCTCTCTGCTCTACCAAAAGCATAACTGAAGATAATGTGGAGAGAATGGTGAATAAGATACTCTGGGCGAGAGGATTGACAGGTTCCATTGCAGCTTCGGCCCCCACGGGCATAAGATCAGAGGTTTCCTTTATCCCTCCATCACTTCCTCCTCTATCATCAGCTGAAGCTTTTGAGTCCTTGGCTCTGAGTTTTCCAGAGCTGACTGTATTGCAGCTGAAGATGTCTGTGTCTTCGTACTTGATTCTTGCTCTGAGTTCGTTGGTTCAGTCAGAACCAGACAACTCTTGGAGCTACATCTGTCCTGTCTGCTCCAGGGGGCTGGAGTCAACTCCTATTTTGTTGGAGCCTTCTCTGTGCCTTGGAGCCTTGGCATGGATCAGCTCGACTCTTGCTTCAGCCTTCGAAGGTGTCTCCTCAGTGAGGAGTGACCACGGTTCTGAGGCAGTCTTTCTCAGTTCCGGACTCCCTTCCCTTTTTAGGTGGTCCAGCTTTCAAGCCATGGAGAAAGCCTTGACTGCAGCAGTCAGTTAGACCCTTCCACTTGGAACCAGATACCCTTGCCTTCCTTCTGCCCAGATATTCAACCAGTAGCTAACTGGGTCAGTGGGTACCAAAACCACAGGATTTCCAGACAGGAATTCCCTCTTCTTCTGATACTTTCGCAGATCATCCCACTGAGGAGGTTCCTCAGAAGAAAAAGTGCAAGAGGAAGCACTTGGATGAAGGGGAGGGTTCCCCAGGTCACCCCCTGATAATGTCTGCTTTGGAGACATCTTGGAAATGTTAAAACAGAGGGGTGACTGGAAGCCCCAAAATGCCTTGCCTTAGTGGTAGTGTACCTGCAGACTTTTGGTACTCTACCATCCACCTCTTTGGTGACTCCACCCACTGATTAGCTCATTCAGTTGATCTCTCAGCCGGCATGGAAGGCCCCTAATACCATTGAACCTATCCCCATGAAACCTGACAAAATTCTGTCTGTCCCTGAAGACAAACAGTTCTGGGTCAAAAGGTTAGCTGTTGATGACACAAAGAAGGAACTGGCTGAAGGGAGTTCCTCTATCCATCCACCCAACAGAGAGTCTCAGATGATGGATAGGTTTGTGAGGCAGGTATATGCTTCATCGACCTTTGCCTTAAAGTCCTTGAATTTCTTGGTACACTTCACCAGACTCTTCAGAGGGATCTGGTCAAGGAGTTATCGGATACCATTGTAGAAACCGTTGCTGAGAATGTCTAAGAAAAGGTGGCTTCTCAGTTGGCTACCCTGGAGTCTGTGTCCAATTCAATCATGAGGCTCATTGCTCATGCAGCCAAAAGGAACTTTAGAGCAGCACTTTCAGGCATTGCCATTAGGAGACACACCTGGATGCTCCTATGTGACTTTGTAAAGCCATTTAAGTCTTCATTCATCAGTGCACCCTTTGACAGCTTGCCCTTGTTTGGTCCAAAGGTTAGAGAAACTTTATCCAGGTATGAGAAAGATGGAAAGACCCTTTTGTTGTGGGTGTGCTTTTTTCCACTCCTCAATGACCATTCCCTGGAAATCAGAGAAGCAGTGGAAAAACATTGTTCACAAAGTCCCAAGGGCCTTTTCAGGACACACATGGAGGTAGTTCTCACAGGGGCAGGGTGGGGAACCTCAGTGGAAGATGCCACCCCCTGGCAGAGGTGGCCCTCAAAATCAGGGTTTCAGGGATTCTTTCTCTGGTAAATCCTACCAGTGCTCCTGAAAGGAAGCCCAGTCATCTTCCTGTGGAGGCAGTTGGGGAATGCTTATCCCTACACCAAACTATCTGGCTACAGATAACATTGGGTGCTTGCTTGCAGAGGATTATATCCAGAGGCTATACAATTCCCTTTTCTCATCCTCATTCCATATGTAAGAAAATCCCCGACATTACACCCAGTCAGAGGGAACAAGCAGTTCTAGAAATCAACAAACTGCTAGAAAAGAGTTATCCAAGAGGTCCCACCAGACCAGAGAGAATCTGGAATTTGCTTAACATTCATTTTAGTGCCAAAACAGACAAGGGACTGAAGACTGATTTTGGCTCTAAATGTACTGAACAAATCAGTTCACCAAACCAAATTCCGGATGGTCACGGTTTAGTCCATTCTTCCGTTTTTGGCAAAAGGCAGTTGGATGTGCTCAGTAGATCTTCAGGATGCGTATTACCATATAAAGATGGACAAACACTCCAGGAGATTCCTCTGCTTCCATCTGGGAGCCAGTTACTTTCAATTCAGTTCAAGGTTCTGCCCTTTGGTCTCACCACAGCCCCCAGGCTGTTCACCAAGTACATGACAGTATTAGCAACTCACTTGAGACTGCAGGGATTCCGAGTATTTCCATATCTAGATGATTGGCTCCTTACTACTCCAACCAGGCATCAGTTGATAGAAGCAAGAGACCATGTACTTCACATTTGCTCTTACCTGGGGATAACTGTAAGTTACGAAAAATCGAAACTGATCCCAACTCAGAATTTAGAGTTTATAGGAGTCCTTCTAAATTGTCAACCTTCCATAGTTTCTCTTCCCCCTGTAAGACTACAGAAAATCAGACTTCAAGTACAGAAACTAATCAGCAACCGAAAAGTAACCGCTTGCCTAGTCCTTCAAGCATTGGGCTCCATGGCTGAAGCTATAACTCTAGTTCCATTAGCAAGATACCACATGAGGATACTACAGTGGTCGATAGCATCTCAATGGTCAGTGATACACCAACCCATGTTGGACCTGATTTTCTTCACCAATCTTTATAGAAAACATTTAACTAATGCATTCTGAAGACATTCTTCTAGACTGTCCCTTTGTTCCGTCACAAACCCAAGCCATACTGACCATGGACACCTACCAGAAGGGGTGGGGTGGGAGGGGGGCATTATGTGGCCAAGACTGTTCAAGGTACTTGAGCTAAGGGAAGTGCTTTTAGCACTGCAAGCCTTTCAGACTGCTCTTCTTTCAGGAACAATTGAAATTCAAATGGACAATATGTCAGTAGTTTGGTACATCAACAAGAAAGGAGAACCAAATCCTACCCCCTTTGTTGAAAAGCTATCAGAGTGTGACAGTGGAAAATCTCTTCCAACCACTTTCTGATAGTAATGCACATTCCGGGGAGCTCCAGTGTGATAGTGGACAAACTAAGCAGGTGTATTCTTCTGCTTTGCGAGTGGTCTCTCAGTCCAAAAGTGATGGAAAGGATTTTCTGTTAATGGAGCCAGCCTTGTTGCGACCTGTTTGCCTCTCCCCTAAGAAACAAGTGCAGCAACTACTTTGCCTTGATTCCCCCCTCAGGGGAGTCAACGTGAGATGCTCTTCTCCACATTTGGCCCTCCAGATTGCTGTATGCCTTTCCCCCAATTCCTCTAATCCTGAAATTCCTACAGAAAGCAATCAGATTGAAGAACAAAGTAATCCTCATTGCATCTTATTTGTCTCGACGGATATGGTTCCCCCATCTTTGGCCTTGTCTGATTCAACAACCTTGGATTCTGGACCCAGCTCCAGACCTTCCATCTCATCCAGAGGGATTAATCCGTTCAAACAGTGTAAATCTCAAGCTGGCAGCTTGGTTTCTCTAGTTCCGTAAATAGCCAGGCATCCCTCACTTTCCTTCCCGGTATGTCATATACTCTTAGCCTCTCATAAGCCAGCTAAGGAGGAGGTTTACCGTTTGGGCTCATGACAACAGTATTGATCTCTTTTCAGTGCCCATTGATAAAATCCTAGAATTTTTAGCTACACTTTTTAAGGCAGGTGCTTCCCATTCTTTCATCAAAGTTCAATTAGCATCTATTTCTAATTTCCATAATGATTTTAAAGACTCCTCCCTGGCATCTCATAAGCTTTGCAGAGCCTTCTTAAAAGGAACGCTCTTGCTAAAACTACCTTACAAAGATCCTACTCCACCTTAGGATCTGAACTTATTGTTACAACCATTGTTCATTCTCCTTTTGAACCATCAGCTGAATGTGATCTAAAGTTTTTATCTTGCAAAACTATATTCTTAGTGTCAATAACATCTGCTAGAAGGATTTCAGAATAACAAGCCGTATCATGTAGACCTCCTTATCTGATTTTCCACAAAGATAGAGTTTCACTGAGAACCAATCCTTCCTTTTTTCCTAAGGTAGTGTCAGAGACCAGTATCAATCAGATTATTAATTTACCAGCATTTTTTCCCAGTTTTGCTAACAAAGGTGAATCCTGCTTACATGTATTAAATGTTCATGGACAATTACATTTCTGTTTACAAAGAACTGAGAATATAAGACAATCTGACCAACTTCTTCTTCTTCTTTGTCTTTCGGCTTTTTCCGGTTAGGGGTTGCCACAGCGGAACTCCGGTCCGCTAATGATTGGCAGTGGATTTTTACAATGCCGTGTTGCCAGCCCGATGCCCAACCTTCAAGGAAGGCACACCCATTCAGGCTCGCACCTACCTGCATATCTTTAACATCACTCGACTGTGGGGAGGACATGCAGACTCCACACAGAAGACACTCCAGCTGAGAATCGAATGGGAGAACCTCTTGCTGTGAGGTGACAACGCAGCTAAATTCCACATTAAAGAGGTCTGTAACTAATGAAGATATTTTAGTGTTTCATCTACAAACTTAGTGCCTGCTGCCCTTGAAGAATAAATTGACTATGTTACATTAAATAATGGTAAGCTGGCAATATTGCAATAGGGAATGGAACTACATGTGTCATTTCACCTACAAGACTTGGTCAGCCAGTGAGCAAAGTGATGCCATCCTTATGGCTCAAAGATTGCATGTATTTTATTTATAATAGAAAGAAAATTAATTTCTCTAGGCCTTTAAAGGCTCGTTCTACAGGAGCTGCAACTACTTTGGCAGTTTTTCAATCTAGAGCTTCAATGGATGATATTTGTGCAGCAGCAGCTTGGGCTTCTCCTCATACCTTTATTACTCATTACAAATTGGAATTGGTCTCTGGGGTAAGAGCATCCTTTGGTTCTATGGTGCTCAGAAATATCTTTCCTTAAGTCCACCCAAGATCTAAGGTACTGGGGACTCTGTCCCATATGTCGAGGATAAAATGAAAATTGACAACATCAGATAAAGAAGTTATGTACTTACCATAACGTTCCATTTGTGTTGTCTATTTTCATTTATCCTTGACTCCCCTCCCTCCTTCCCCCTGCCTTTAAAGTTTTTGGTGGAACAGATAATGGACATATGTCAATGTCTGTTATTATTGTATGATTCCAGATATGGACTGTATGAAAGCTTTTGGGTTTCTTTCACTCTGTTTGTCTTTCTGCAAACTTGATCTGAGGTAACAGGGAGAGAAGCATTGTGGGTAAGGGTTAGGCTGGAGCATTTTTTCGCTTCTGCAAGCTGTAGTAATGGCCTAGTTGGTTCCTATGCTCGGAATCAAACCCATATGTCAAAGATAAATGAAAACAGACAACACAGATATAATGTTATGATGAGTACATAACTTGTTTTTTATTTATGTATTCAGTCATCTATATTTAATTAACGATAAGTGCATATAAGGAATTATTTTTGTATAATTGTTTAATATATTGGAATTTTTTGAGGAAGGAAATGTATTTTTTATTATAAAGTAAATTAGTGAGCCTCTGCTTTTTATAAGTAATTTGAGATCTTTTATATCTATGTGAGATACCATCATCTGAAATAGATAGGGCATTGGTTTGACATTTCATCAAAAGGATGGCACCTCCAGAGTGCTGCAGCAGCCCACCCCATGCTTCATTACAGTGTCATTACTAGACAATAAATTGAAGTACCTATTGAGGAGGTAGAACACAAATTCTTCTGATTCTCCCAGTATCAGAGGGAAGTACACTGACTATAGATTCACTGTTAGTGTTGTTGGTCTTTCATCACCAGTGAAGCCTGTATGATGGCACTGTGTAGTAATCAGTTTCTAGCATATGACTGTTGCTGTTATCTTACATTCTGTTTTTACTTATTATATATACCTTCAGAACAGCTAAGTCTGACTGTCCCTGTTTTTGCTATTCTGTTTTTTTTTCCTTCTCTTTACCACCACTGTTGCTCATCAACACCTTCCAGACATTTGGTTTATTTGTTTCCAATCTCCAGGAAAATGCTGACTGGGAGGGGCTGTGATTCCGAGAGCCATCAAGGGTGGTTCAAGATTTTTTTTCAGGCTGCTCTCTATGCCAGCATGCACTTGGTAAAATGCCTGGAATGTGCAGTGGGCCGTAGCAATGAATGTCTGATCACTTCCACAAGGGACTTGTACTCCCAAGCAGCCCTGCCCCGTACCCCAAAACACAAGTTGTGGTTTCTGCAGTCTCCTTGAGGGGAAATCAAACCACACTGTGTACGGTCAAGTGTGTGAATCCCTTTCCATTCTCCAGAGTAGGCAAGGGGGCCACTCCCCCTTCACTCCTCTCCCTCCTTGCCTAGCTCTTCCATTGTTGGGGTTGCTAAGTGAAACTCAGTTGTCTAGAGCATAGTTAGGACTCTGTACGTAGCACCATAGGCCAAGCTTCCCAGTTATGTTTTTTCATGGTGTGTGTGTGTGTGTGTGTGCGTGTGTGTGTGTGTGTGTGTGTGTGTGTGTGTGTCTTGGGAACAGCTAAAGTCAGCTGTATTAAAAGTATTTTTTTTCCTCTGGTTACCATATTTATCAGCCTTGATTTCAGCTATATTTTTATTAAAATCCTAGTACTTTTTATAGTCATTTCATATTCATGTCATTTCCACATATCTTTTCATTTTGATCCTAGCAAACCTTCCTGTTTTTCACTTTGATCCATGTACAGTCTGATGCATGTGTCAAAATGCAAAAAAAATGTATGTTGGAACTTCTTAGTCGTTCTGTCACAATGGATATACTATCCAGAAGACATCTGAAATGCTTCATGTGCTGTGTTACTTAGTGCAGAATAAAGCAGTATAACATTTAATTTTCTATCAGCACTTATGTCCTTGGTTTTATAGTGTTGAAGGGACATAATTCATTCTTCATTTACATATTCAGTATCAAACTTGAGTTACTGGTCTCTTCCTTTCAGCTCCACAGATATTGTGATAAATAATGAACCACTGCAATACTGTTTCACTGTTCTGTGGAAATAGTTTGAAAGGAGTTTTAGGAAGCTGGTTGTCTGTTGAGTAGTTTACTATCTTTCCCAGTCCTCGATAGCAGCATGCCCCTTTGGATGATATGCTGAGTCTTCTTATATGGTATCTCATTGACATGTCCTGGGAATGTACCAGCTCCAAAATCTACTTGTGTACTTAGGTGGTATATCATTAGCATGTGCTGAGAACATACCAGCACCAAAATCTGCTTCCAGTACATGCAAGCAGAAAGGACCCAACAGTGAGTTAAGTATCAAGCTAGCATATTTTGTGGTCAAGATGTAGTTCTGGAGCGCACCCTTTTCCTGAGTCTGAGATGATTGCTGTTTTATTCTCAAGAACCATAATGATCAAAAAGAACAGTGTCGTTCACTCTGTAATGGGAATATGAGGTATTGCATGAGAACTGAGATTAGCACCAAGTGTGAATTTAGCAATTGTTTCCTTCCTAAAGCATCCTGATGTGGCCTAATAAAGCAGTATTCTTCAGCTTAAGAGCAGTGCATGTGCTTTAAGATTGCTACTAGTACCACACTGCTGGTACTGTGGCTTGTAGTGATGGCATTAATGGCCAGGATTCAGTCGGTAATGGCTGTCTAGTTTCATTCTGAGCCAGTTTGCCACTGGAAAGGAGTAGTGGTCCCGTAGATCATGGTAAGACTGCTTTTCTCTCCTTACTTGTGATCTGATGCCTGTGGGTACTGTTTAGATTTTAGTGATGGAAGGTCCCATAGGACACATAGGACTGCTTTTCTCTCATTTGTTATCTGATGTTTGTGTATACTGTCTATAATTTAATAATGAGTTTAGCAATATCCACATACTTGCCATTATCTTTCGCAGAGAAGAGATAAATTGAGACAGCCTTTGAGCATGTACAAGACCTGAGCTGCTTCTTCTCTGTTTCTGTGGAGTCTTCATCCTAGCCGTATTTACTGCTTACATGGTTCCCCCAAATCACTTAGCTAGTGCTAGTAAGGGTTAATATCTGATGCATAACTTGACAATTACAATTTCCTGTCTCTACAGTGCTAATGGACAACCAGGAGTAATTTTTATTGTGCTCCGTAGAATTATTTAAATAACTGCACATCAGACCTATTCGTATTTTGCAACAATTTTCTGTTTTGTTTTTTTTTTTTTTTTTTTTTTTTGCAGCTACTGGATCCAGGATCCAGTGCTTAACTTTTGACAACACATATAGAAAGTGAAAAAAAATGTTCTTATTGTAAGTCTGGAGAAGGCAAATAATTGACTTTGAGTATTTTATAGTAGCACTGGGATCATTATAGAGTAGTTAAGACCCATAGTCTGTAGCAGATGCCTTTTGGCTTCTTTGCTGATTTTACTTTTCCCCAGGACAAAGCACTTAACTTCCATTTGATGTAAACTAACTTGTTCTCTCACAAGTTAAAAAATCAGCCTTCTAAGTACAGCCTGTATTCTAAGTTACTATAACCATTTTCTGGACCGCACAGATTTACAAAGGATTCATGTTTTTTTAAGTGTGTGTGTCTTATATGCACAGAACAATGAAAAATCCCTCCCATTAGTATGATGAATTTCATCCATTAATTTACAAAGGATTCATGTTTTTTTTAAGTGTGTGTGTGTCTTACATGCACAGAACACTGAAGAATATGTTCCATTAGTGTGATGAATTTCATCCATTAACGGAAAGACCTTGTATAGTCTGATCTACTACTGTGAATGGGGAATAGGAAAACCAGATGAAGGGCTAGTGTGCAAATTTACACTTTTGTAGAGCTGGACATTCAAACAAGGTTGCTCAGCATTAGAGGATATCTTATTTTTTTAAAGATGTAGAGACCAGGATTTGACTGTATTAAGAAATGGAATGCAGGGGTAGTGTGCCATGCATGGCAGGAGTGGAGAGCTTTGTCTCCAACACAAAACAATATTTTGAAGGGCTTTCTGCAAGTGCCATTTTCAGCTGTTTTTTTCCTGCTGAAATGGTTTCCACGTATCTCAGTAATATTGACACCTTACACCTCAGTTAATTTGTACTAAAATGAGAGGTTTTAAAAAATGCTGTGTAAATGATGTACTCTGAAGTCGCTGATCATCTTAGGTGTCTGCAGTTCATTCATAAGTACTTGTATCATCCACGTTTCAGGTAAAAAAAACGTCTCTGTAATGCTCCTCTTGTCAAGCTTTCCCTTAAACTTACTTCTATTTGCTCAAAGGTAATCTCAGTGTGTGCCTCTGTACTACCATTGCCAAAATAAATTCACTGTTGTTTACTCTGCTTATTTATTGTCCTTGCTCCTTATTGTTTAAGTACTCTACTTTTTGAAGTATTTACTAGAGATTTGTTCACCATACTAGACAATATACAAACAATTGGAATATGGACAAAACAAACATGAGGCATCTGTCATCTTCAGCTTGCTGGCAGCCATTTGTTTGCAAGATTATACAACAAAATTACAAATTGTACGACATCACTGACCCTGTAGTCAACTGGGTACATAGAAGCTTATCAAACAATGTGTGCTGTCAGTCAGCATTCTTGTAAATATTTTTATTTAATGTGTATAGATTCATACTGTGTCCCCCTGAACTGCTGTCTAATTTACTGTGTGTGTTAATGTTCATGCCATGCTAAGTTGGCTTGAATGCATACATAATTGAAACACTGCTTTAGTCACAATGATACTTCTACAGAGTTGACTACATCAAAGCAACTTAGTATGCAAACCAACAAAGAAGAAAGCAGAGTGGTATGCAAACGAATAACTCTTCAAAATGATGTATGTGTGAATAAGAAAATTTTACTGATAACATGAAAAAAAGATGCCACTACTGTTTTCTTCCTCAGTAATAATCTCTGTCATACTTTTTACATTCAACACTGTGGTGCCAAATAGGATGCTGCAGTGGTACGGCTGTAGCGTTGTTACCTCACAGCAAGAGGTTCTCCCATTCGATTCTCGGCTGGGCTTGGGAGTGCCTTCTGTGTGGAGTCTGCATGTCCTTCCCGCGGTTGGGTAGCATTCGAAAGACATGCATGCATAAATGGGCGTGCCTTCGTTGAAGGTTGAGCGTCGAGCTGGCACCTCGGCGTTTCGTAAAAATCTACTGCCAATCATTAGCAGACCGGAGTTCCGCTGTGGCGACCCCTTACCGGGAAAAGCCGAAAGACAAACAACAACAACTGTGGTACCAGATATTTTTCCACAAGGATTTAAAAAAATTTATCTTTCCCTTTGAAATGAGGGATATTATCAAAAGTGCAAATCAAAATGTCACAGGTTCATGTAGCCAACTCTGTCTACCATCCTTGTCTACATTAATGTATTATTATAAAAAAACACACATAACAGAGACACATTTCTTATGTCTGTAAATGTAAAGCAAAATTGACAGCTCCAGTCTCTAAACTCTAGTATGTTCATCATATTGATCAGTGCTGCAATAGCCTTAGCTATATGAGTTATCATGCCAATGGTATAAAGCTTCCAAAGCTACAGGGAACCTTCCACACACCAAAGCTGTCAAGCAGCTTGAGTTGAGCTGACTAAAAGACAAGTTTGGGTGCAAATTCCTTCAGAGCTTTACTGTTGATGAAGAGTACACTCCTGTGAGGCTTTCGAGAATCAACGGTCAGCTTTTGCTTTCCTTTGCTGGACAGATAAGTTCTCACTGGGGACAAAAACATCCATGTTCTTAATTTTGTTAATGTTTTATTAGTTTCTTCTTCAGGAAAGTTATTTTAAAGCAAGGAGTGTTTTGTTTTAATGGACTATCTCAAGACTATAATGTACATTTAAATGGGGCACTCATTTTTCCTGTCAGTTTAAAAGTAGTGTAAAGTAACTGAAAATATTTTTTCTGTGGAGAAGTTGTTAATTTTTCTTTTATGGAGCTGGCATACTGTTTTGAACTTCCTTTTACTGTGTTTTTTTCTGTCAAAAACGTAACTTTTGTGGAATGGTATTGTTTATGCCAATTGCTGCTTCTCTTCCCTGTGAAAGAGGTACCATTTTTGGTTTGACCATGGAACAGACTGCCAGTTCCATGGTCAGTCATTCTTCCAACCATAAAAAGAAAAAAAATAAGGAAACAACCTTTGCCACCACAGCAGGCTAGCAGTTTGCCTTAGCCACAGGTGGATGACTGTGATGTGGCATTTGTTGCGCATCAGACCACTGCTCTTTCACCCTGGAGCCTTCTGGTGTAGCACATAGCGCTGCTATGGACTGGGGGTTAGCCACATCCTCTGTGGCTGTTGGGATCCCCTCAATGGACAAGGGAGAGCCACTCTTGTCAGTCCTGAGAGAGGGAAGAGGGAAGGTTTCCCTTTTGTGTCAGAATGCTAACACGGATGGCCCATTTTTCCTGTCTAAAAGAAACAGAAAACCAAGCCTGTATCTACTCCTCCTCAATTTTCTTTGGATAGGAGTAGTTTACTGGGTCTGGCTCAGGGTCTAATTCAGGCTATTGATCCTTCTTGTAAAATAGTTTCTGGTAGAAGAATAAAGGATTTGTCTTTTCCTGAAGAGATTCAAGATTCTGAATCTGAACAGGAAGATACAGGGACAGGTACAGCTTTTTTCCTCAGATTTATGATTCAGACTTGGAGGAGAGCTCAGTTTCTGATGTTGCATGTGGGGGGGGTTTCATTTTCTGAAACTGTTGATCAAATGTACCAGTGTTTTCATTTGGAGAACACTCAGGTTTCTCATTCACTCAGAAAATACTATGAGTCGTTACAGAAGGATTTTCCAGAACCTACACTAATTCCTCCTGTTCTGTCTGCTTTAGGGGATGCATGTGTGTGTTACTGCCTGCATTTTTCTTGATAGTCAGCTGGCTGCCCCTAAAAAGGCAGATAGGCTATATAAAGTTCCTCAGTTTTTTAAATGTGTATACGTTATTACCAAGTCTGACCGAGGAGCTATAGCTTTAGCTTTAGTTCATCCCACTTCTGCTAAGCACTTGGTTCATTCCAATCTTAATCTTTCTGTTAAGGATGGGAAAATTATTGAAAGGCATGGGGAAAAAATATATACTTTTACTGGCTTAGTTTTCAGAATTTTGAACTGTCAGGCCCACATGTTAAAGTTTGTTCTGACAGATTGTGATAGTATAATGATTGTTTTATCTGCAGTTTCCTCTTGAGAGGAAAAGTCTGTTTTAAATAATTTAGTTTCTTCTATTGCACAGGTCACTACTCATTGTTTGCAGTGTGTGTATGACTCTGCTGAACGTTCTTCCAGGGCTATGGTCACTGACATTGTTTTGAGAAAGTTTGCATGGCTGCATTCCCAGAACCTCCCAGATAATGTTAAAAATGAGAGTTAAAATTCTCCCTTGTATAGAGATTTAGTGTTTTGCCCCTTTGGTACACAGGTGATCTACAAGTGTAATGAAAGGGACACGCTGATGCAGGGAATCACTTAAATTTTTCAGCCCTACTTTTCCCAGTTGTCCAGTGGATTTTTTTTTATCTCCTCTTCCATTTATGCCAAAAAAACAGAATAAACGGTCTCAATGAAATTCAAGTTAACAAACATTTAAGATGAAATGGCAAGGGAATTCCAAAAAGAAGTCTTGAACCTCCTCAAACCAAGGGCAGTCGAACAAGTATGAGTAACTATTCAAGAGACCTTGTGACCCCCTCCCACCCAGGCCCCTTTTTTGTCTTCCAGAAAGTCTTAATCTCCATTTCTTTTCTCTTTGGAAACAGATTGTTTCAGACAAATGGGTTCTGAAAATCATTCATCGAGGTTGCAGATGGCAGTGGGAGGAAATTCCTCCTTTCCTGGGGGTCATTCCTCTTCCTGCAGATCTGTCTCTTTTATTTCCGCCTGTTCTTCATCACATGCTAGTTCTTCGTTTCCAGGTAGGGAAGGAATTTTATTCAAGGATGTTCCTAGTGCCAGAGGAAGAAAAATGCTTGGAGACCAGGTCTGGGTCTTTCTTTCCTAAACTTTTATGTGATAGCTCCCACGTTCAGAATGCTATTACTTCACAACCTGTTACCTGTTCTTCCTCTTTCAAATTTCCTTGTAATACTAGACTTAAAAGATACGTATCATCACATCCCTTTTCATCCAGACTTCAGGCATTTCTTGAGGTTTTGTGTGCCTGGATCACATTATCAGTTTTCTGCCTTTTACCCTTTGTACTATCCACAGCACCAAGAGTATTCACAAAGTGTCGAGCTCTGATTGTAGCTCATTGCAGCCTGCAGGGTATCCACAGTCTACATATTTAAACAACTTGCCTATCTTTGCATTGTCTTTTTCAAGGTGTCAAGAATCTCTTGTTTGGGTGAGACATCTCTTGCACAAACTGAGATCCCAAGGGAACATTCAAAAGCCTTTCTTGACTCCCTCGCACAGGACTGTGTTCCTGTAATGTCAATTAGACACTTCAGTTCAAAGAGCTTTTCTTTAACGGGAAAAACAGATCTTTATTTAGATCTGTTTCTAAGGTTTTCACTCAGACTTCATTCATTGCCAGGGAATACATCAGGATTTTGGGTCTCATGGTATCTATGATTCTCACAATACTCCTGGTAAGACTCCACATAAGAAAGACTCAGTGGTATCTGAAATCTCTTTGGTCCCTGCATCCCCTGCATCAGTACTCCTTATCTTTCCAGATCCCAGAGCTGGGATTGGTTAGAAGAGAAGACATTTGGTGGAGACAACAGATATGCCTAAATATAATTCTCCCTTTCCCCCTCACTACCCCAGACAATACTACAGTCATTCAATACTTCAGCAGGAAAGAGGGAACCATGTCATCCCTCCTTTGCAGACTAGTCATGTTAGTTTGGATTTCTGAATGATTAACTAGCAAAATTCTGTACCAAGACTCCATGCAAGAGGGCCTGGAATACAGACGCATTTTCTTTTCTTTGGACTGGAATGTTCCTGTATGCCTTAACACTCTTTCCACAATTAGCCAGGGTACTTTTGAAGATCCAGAAGGAAGCTACCATGATCTTTGTGGTGACTTCCTTCTAACCCATGCAACTGTGGTTCTCCTTTCTTTTGGATATGTCCAGGGACAATTACCACAAGCTTCCTCACAGACTGAATCTACTCACACAAGACCAGGGGTTTTTGATTTACCCCAACATCACTCATCTTTAATTGACTGCCTGGATGATAGGGTCTTAATGTCTTTTAGGCATTTGTTTTCTGAGGATGTACAACAGATACTAATGGAGACAAGAAAGCCTGCTGCTACAAAATCATATATTCGCAAATGGAAAACATTTCCTAGTTGGTGCCAACAACATTAGCAGCAGCCATGCAGGGCTAGTTGTCGTCTGGTTTTACAGTATTTGCATGAGTTACTATCCTATGGCTTTTCTTATTCCTCTATCAGTATTCATTTATTGGCCATTTCAGCATGTCTGCCCATGGATCCTCCTCTTTCAATGTATTCACATGTCAAAATGTCCTTGAAAGGTATTTTGCATAAGAGGCGTCCTAGAAAACTGATGACGCCTAGTTAGGATCTTAATTTTGTATTAGAGAGGCTAGCACTTGATCCATCTGAACCAGCTAGTTTGACTGACTTGAGGTTCTTAACATGGAAAACAGTTTTAGTGATCAATTTGACCTCTGCAAGAAAGATATCTGAGTTCCATCTGTTATGGTGAGCCAACCTTATCTCATTTTCCACAGGGACAAGATTTCTTTGATAACTCATTCTTCTTTTATGCCTAAAGTGGTATCCGAGTTTACTTGAAGCTAGACAATCCATCTCTCCATTTTCTTTCCTGAACTTAAAAGTGAGGGAGAAAATGGATAGTCCATACCTTGGATGCCCACAGACAACTCATGTACTGTCTTGACAGAACTAAGTCTTTCAGATTAGTTGTTCATTTCTTGTGAAAATAAGAAGTGACAACTTGCGTCAAAACAGACTATTTCCAAATGATTGTCCAAGGCTGTTAACCTTTTGTTACTCTCACCACAACAAAATTATTCCAGTCAGGGTGAAGGTCCACTCTACTAGAGCCTAGGCTTCATCTATGGCGTTTTGGAAAGGGCTAGGTTCTAGATGCATTCTAGAAGTTGCTACGTGGTGTTGTGCACAAACTTTTACAAAGCACTATAAGCTTTATTCCTTCTCTAGGTCTAGATCAAGCTTTTCTGAGACCATCGTCCTGGGTGTCTGAACCATTCTCCTTTCACTTCCCAAATATAGTTAGCTTTAAACTATATTTTAACTTGACTGTAATATAAATAGGACATGCTGGAGATACAGGTATGTATCCCAAAGACTACCCCTTCTATGGAACAGGCTCCCCATCCATGTGATGCAGAGTTCCTCCTTAACCCAACTCAAGTGTAACTTGGATAATTGGATGGGAAGAGGAAATTCATATCTGGTTTGGCATCTATGTCTCTAATGGACACAGGCAGCCTGTAAATCTTTTCTAAAACAAGGATAAGGTATCTCTTAGGACTAACCCTTGATCTGATGTCAGTATTCACATAATCCTTGACAATGGGCTCGGTTCTGAGCTTCAAAACTGACTTGGCCATTTAGTTCAGCTTGCGCCTTCCAAACTCTTGAGCTAGGCTCCACCCATAATGCTTCGTTCTAAATTACCTCAGATCTCATTTGCGACTTCATGAATCAGACGTGTACGACCATTGTCGAACTTTGACAGTTGCTTAAAGTACATTTTTTTTCATAACTCTCTTCAGATCTACCTTATTTTATCCTTTTATTGCTTCTGAATACTTTATCCTTCTACCCACTCCTCTCGCTTTCTCTTTTTAGCATATGTGTGCTTTATCTCACCCTTTCCTTCTATTGTAAGGTAGTTTTCTCCTTATATACCATTGTTGGTACTTTCCCATAGCTATTTTTAGGTATTTCTTGAATACCATACTTGATATCCTCTTCAATTTCTACCAAAAAAAAAAAATCTTTGCCTGTCCCCTTTTTTCTGTGTGTATCAGTTGTGTGTGTAGATCTTCCCTCTAAGTACATGGCTGAGAAATCTGACTCTTTTTTCAAACCTCCAAAGGGCACTTCTGGTTTTAAGAGGTGCCAAAAGTGTGACAGAAAAATGCCAAATTCTGATAGACATGTTTGGTGCTTGTACTGTTTGGGTGTTGTACACTTGCAAGAAAACTGCTCTGTTTGTCACGGGTTCTCCACCAGAACTCTAACTGAACGGAGAAACAAACTTATTTTGAAAGGGATGCTAAAAGGGGGACTTTGAAGAGGCCATATCTGGCTCTAGGACCAAAGCCAGTTCATCTTCCTCTTCTTCCAAGCACAAAAAGTGATCTTACTCGATTCCAGGCTGTTCCTTAGAGCTGCCTAAAAAGGTATTGAAACAGCCTTTGGTGTCGACAGCTCCCACAGCACCGAATGGCAAGAAAGACTCGGCAATTACTAAACCTTCAGATTCGACTTCTACTGCCTCTGCACCAGACGTTTTATCAGTACCAAAGCAGACAAATTTGACTTCTCTGCCAAGGTCTAGGTACTCTTCCCTTGGCCAAGCCATTCAAGGACCGACCACCAAGTCCTTTTTTCAAACCAAGACCCCCTAGGTCTCTTTCAGCTTCATCTGTTCAATCCAGTAAAAGCCTCTCGGAATCAGACGTCATGAGGCTGGTGGACCAGCTCTTGACGGCGAGGGGATTACCTTCTTCAGTTCCCAGCCAAGGCGGCACCAGGACCGATCCTACTACAACACCATCTCATCTTCCTCCTTAAACTCCAGTTGAGTCATTGGAGCCCCTGGCACCAACCTACCCGGCTCCAACTGTCTCGATTCTGGTAAGAACCTCTTCTCCAGAACTGAGAATTGCCTTGAACTCTTCTGGTTTTTTGGAACTGGAGGTCTCCCAGGATTAGGACTTCATTGCCAGTTCCAAGGGGCAAGGATCGACATCTTTAATTTCATAGTTTTCCATGCCGCTCGGTACTTCGGCTTTCGTTGGCTTGACCCAGGCTTCAGCTTCAGAGATCACCTCTTCAGTGCAGGGTGGGACCACAGTTCCAAGGAGTCTGTTTTGGTTCCAAGCTTCCATCCCTCTATGGTGGGGGCCAGCCTTCCAAATCATGGAGAAGGCCTTGTCCATTGTGTTCTCCCAGTCCTTTCCATCCTCATCGGGCCAAACTTATACTTCCCCTTGACCAGAGCTTCCATCAGTCTCATCCCTGGGACAAAGGACACAAGAACCCCAGGAAAGATCCACCTTGGTGGTTTCCTCCTCAGATACTTCCCCAGAACATTCCCCCGAGGAAGTGCCTGTGAAGAAAAAGTGCAAGGGGAAGCACGTAGATGCCCTGGAGGAGTCCATCACTGAGCATACAGATTTTGATGAGGGGGAGGGTTCCTTCTGGTCACCCCCTGATGATTTTCCTTCGGGGGCATCCTGGAAATCCTGAAGCAGAGGGGTGGCTGGACTTCCCTCCAGCCTTTCTCGGAGTCAGTATACCTGGAGGCTTTTCATGCCAAACCCTCTACCTCTTGGATCTTTCTGCCCGCTGACGACCTTATTAAATTGTTCCCCCAGTGGGTGTGGAAAATCCCTGCCTCCATCAAACTGATCCCCAAGAGGCCTGACTGGATCCTTTCTGCTTCCAAGGAAGAACAACTTTGGGCTAAAGGTGTTCCCATAGACGTCATAATGATAGCGGCACCCACAAAGAAGGAAGTTGCTGAGGAAAGTCCTGCTCTCCATCCTCCTAACAAGGAGTCCAGGACCATGGATAGATTCGGGAAGCACATTTATGCTTCATCGACCTTTGTTCTCACGTCTTTGAACTACATGGCCCACTTTACCAGGTTACAGAGAGATCTAATTAAAGAACTGTCAGATACTCTGTCAGGAGCAGTAGCTGAAGAGGTATGAGAAAAAATTTACTTCTCGGCTCTCTACCCTTGAAGCAATTTCTAACTCGTCCATTAAACTGATTGCCCACGCAGCCAAAAGGACAACAAGAGCAGTGGGTTCAGATATAGCCCTTAGGAGACATGCCTGGATGCATTTGTATGACTTTACAGAGCCATTTAAATCTTCGTTCATCAATGCACTGTTTGATGGATCATCCCTATTTTGTCCCAAGGTAAAAGACACACTTGCTAGATGTAAGAAGGATGGGAAGACCCTTTCTGCCATAGGCGTATGCTTCTCCACTTCTCAATAGCCCTATTCCAGGAACCAGAGAAGTGGGAGGCTATGGTTCAAAAAATCTCAAGGGTCTTTCCAAGACTCTTGTGGCAAAGACTTTCCCCAGGGCAGAGGGGGAAGTACAAATGGAAGACGCCATCCTAGAAGCAGAGGTGGCCTGTAGAATCAGGGGTCCAGAGATACATTCTCTGGTAACGCCTACCAGCACTCCTGAACGGAGGCCTGATTGCCTTCCTCTGGAGGCAGTCAGGGGACGATTGTCCCTGCACCAATCCACTTGGCAACAGATAACATTGGACAAATGGGTGCAGGGAATCATTTCCAGAGGTTACAATATTCCACTTTTTTCAAGTCCAAATATCCAAAAAAGACTCTCGGGATGTTCCGCCCATTCACAGGGAAGCAGCAGTCGCAGAAATTCAAAAACTGCTCGAAAAAAAGACTCATCCAAAAAGTCCCACCAGACCAAACAGGATCTGGGTTTTACTCAAGATTCTTTTTAGTACCCAAAAAAATAGGGGACTGGAGACCCATTTTGGATATTAGCCATTTCAACAAGGCAGTTCAGCAAACCAAATTCCAGATGGTCTCGGTGCAGTCCAATACTTGGATGTACTCTACAGATCTTCAGGATGCGTATTACCATATAAAAATGGAGAATTGCTACAGGAGATTCCTGCGCTTCTGGCTGGGAGATAGTCATTTCCACTTCAGAGCACTGCATTTTGGCCTCACCACAGCCCCCAGGGTGTTTACCAAATGCATGGCAGTTGTAGCAGCTCATCTCATACTGCAAGGATTTCACGTTTTTCCATATCTCGACAACTGGCCCCTTACCACTACCACCAGGCATCAGCTAGAACGGGCAAGAGATTACACTCTGCATCTCTGCACTTCTCTAGGCATTTCAGTACATTACAAAATGTCAAATCTGTGACCATCACAGCAGCTAGAATTCATCGGAGGTCTGTTAGATACAGTTTCAAGTCTCACTTCACTCCCAGTGGAAAGACTCCAAAGAATCAGATCACAAGTCAACCAGATTATCGAAAACAGAAGTGTTCCAGTCAGATTATTCTTACAAGCATTAGGCTCGATGGCAGCCTCACTCACTCTAGTCCCTTTAGCCAGATAGCACATGTGAATCCTCCAATGGCTTCTGGCCTCTTTGATAGATCAGCCGAGTCACACCACATCTTAATTACCAGTTAATACAAACAGGAACTGTTGTGGTGGCTCCACTCCAAAGAGATTCTCTTGGGCCATGCTTTCATTCTTCCACAGCTCCAAGCCATAGTGACCACGAATGCTTCCCAGATGGGGGGGGGGGGGCATTATTTGGGAAGCTCAGTCCAAGGTACTTCGTCCCCCTCTGGAGGTCAATTTTCACATCAATGGTCTAGAGACTAGGGCGGTGCTGTTAGCATTGCAAGTATTTCAAGATGCCGTCCCCGTAAGAACAGAAGCAATCCAAATGGACAATGTGTAGGTGGTCTGGTACATCGACAAACAAGGAAGAACCAAATCTTGTCCACTTTGTCGAGAAGCCCTCAGAGTTTGGCAATGGGCAATTTCTTCCAGCTGCTTTCTCATGGCAACACAAATCCTGGGGAGCTCCAACGTGATAGCGGACAGGCTGAGCAGAACTATTTTGATGCCTCATGAGTGGTCTCTCAATTCCATAGTGACAGAAATGATCTTCCATCACTGGGGCCAACCTTGCTGTGATCTAATTGCATCCCCTCTGAACAACAAGTGCAGCAGTTATTTTGCCCTGATCCACCCTCTGGGTGAGTCGCCCAGAGATGCTCTTTTCCACGATTGCCCCCCCCCAGTCTCCTCTACGCCTTTCCTCCAATTCCCCTGATATCCCAATGTCTAAAGAAAGTCAAGAGGTTGGAGAATACACTAATCCTCATTGCCCCATTCTGGCCTCAACAGGCTTGGTTTCCCTTCCTTTGGCCTCATCTACTTCATAAACAATGGATTGTGGATCCAGCTCCAGATCTGTTGTCTCATCCAGAGGGAAAGGTTCATCTGAATCTCCAACATCTCAAGCTCACTGCATGGCTTCTCCAATTCCCATCATTGCCAGGCATTCTTCCCTTTCCTCTCTCATCCGTCAAATCATTGTGGCCCATCATAAACCTTCTATTAGGAAAATGTGCCAGAGTAAATGGGAAAAAATTTGCTACATGGGCTCTCAGTAATGATCTGGACCCTTATACAGTCCCTGTGCATAAAGTGTTGGATTTTTTAACTGACCTTTATCAAACTGGCTCTTCAGCTTCTGCAGTTAAAGTCCATTTAGCTGTGATATCTAATTTCCATATGGGGTTAAATGGGTCATGCCTTATGTCATATAAGCTTTGTAAAGCCTTTTTGAAGGGAATTCTAATGTTAAGACACCCATTTAAAGAGTCAATTGCTCCATGGGATCTAACCCTAATTCTACAATCCCTTACTCTTTTCCCTTTTGACCTTCAGCTACATGTGACTTAAAGTTTCTCACTTGGAAAACTTTATTCTTAGTGTCTATAACTTCTGTCAGAAGAATATCTGAAATGTAAGCCTTGTCCTGCAAACCCCCTTACATATTTCACAAAGACACAGTCTCCCACAGGGCTAATCCATCCTTCTTTCCAAAGATAGTCTCAGAATTCAATATCAAACACTGCAACTACTAGTCTTTTTTTCCTAATTTCTCCAATAAAGGGGAGTATTCTCTGCATTTATTAGATGTTCACAGACAACTATGATTTTATCTTCACGGAACAAAGGATTTCAGAAATTCTGACCAATTATTTGTTGCCTTTTGCTCTCCTTCCTTGGGTAACGCAGTTACCAAGGTTACCTTGGCTAAATGGCTCAGAGATTGTATTACATTTATCTATATTTCAAAAGGACTTCACCTTCCACGTCCAGTGAAAAACCACTCAACTATACCATTTCCATATGGGGTTAAATGGGTCATGCCTTATGTCATATAAGTTTTGTAAAGCCTTTTTGAAGGGAACTCTAATGTTAAAACCACCATTTAAAGAGTCCATTGCTCCATGGGATCTAACCCTAATTCTACAATCCCTTACTCTTTTCCCTTTTGACCTTCAGCTACATGTGACTTAAAGTTTCTCACTTGGAAAACTTTATTCTTAGTGACTATAACTTCTGTCAGAAGAATATCTGAAATTTATGCCTTGTCCTGCAAACCCCCTTACATAATATTTCACAAAGACACAGTCTCCCACAGGACTAATCCATCCTTCTTCCCAAAGATAGTCTCAGAATCCAATATCGAACACTGCAACTACTGTTTTTTTTTTCTAATTTCTCTAATAAAGGGGAGCATTCTCTACATTTATTACATGTTCACAGACAACTATGATTTTATCTTCATGGAAGAAAGGATTTCAGAAATTCTGACCAATTATTTGTTGCCTTTTGCTCCCCTTCCTTGGGTAACGCAGTTACCAAGGTTACCTTGGCTAAATGGCTCAGAGATTGTATTACATTTATCTATCATTCAAAAGGACTTCACCTTCCACGTCCAGTGAAAAAACACTCAACTAGACTGTGGCAACTTCTGCAGTTTTTCATGCCAGAGCTTCTTTAGATGACATTTGTGCGACAGCCACATGGTCTTCTCCTCATACCTTTATCACTTATTACAAATTGGATCAGGTCTCTAGGGGACGGGCATCATTAGGTTCGATGGTGCTTAGGAATATTCTTCCGTGAGACCTCCCAAGATTCAAGTAGCTGGGGACTCTGTCCCACAGTCAAGGATTAGTGAAAATCGACAACACAGATGGAACGTTATGGTAAGACATAACTTCTTTTTTTATGCCTAAGATGGTCAGTGAATTTTCTGTAAACCAATCAGTAAACTTACCTGCCTTTTTC
This sequence comes from Protopterus annectens, assembly GCF_019279795.1. NCBI lineage: Eukaryota > Metazoa > Chordata > Ceratodontiformes > Protopteridae > Protopterus > Protopterus annectens. Next base: position 1,064,728,322 of record NC_056739.1, read on the forward strand.
CAACCTTCAAAATAGAGGCAAAAGAATTCTGCATTCTTTGGATGTCCATAGACAGCTAAGGTTTTATCCTGACAAAACTGAAACTGTCAGTAAAACTGAACAATCTTTTCTTACCTTTCAGGATCAGAAAATGCATGACCTTGCCTCAGAGCAAACCATCTCTAGACGGATTTCTTTAACTATTCCTTTTGTTATTCCTTCCATTGGAAATCCCTTCCAAGTAAAGTTAAAACCCATTCCACCAGATCAGTAGTATCGTCAAATGTCTTTTTCATGGGTCTGGACACAAGGTCCATTTTAGAAACAGCTACTTGGACTTCACACTTTTTCTAAGCAGTATAAAATTGATGCTTTCTCCAGATCCAGGACTGGTTTTGCCAGCTATATTCTTCACAGAACATTGGATTTCAGTACTACAACTTTTTCCTCCTTCTCCCAGGTACTCTAAAAATCTTTGGCAATACTGCAGCACTAATCCTTAAAGGACATAGTACAGTTGTGCAATAACTTACCATAATAGTAGATGTCCGAGTAGATCACTGTTGCAGTTTAAACACCCTCCCTCCATTTGTCCTTCCTCTTTCTCTCTCTCTCTCTATATATATATATATATATATATATATATATATATATATATATATATATATGCACATATTTCCTTCACTCAGGCCAAAATGCACCCTTTATACATTTCCTTCTCTCATAATTGTCAAATGACCCTTGCTTTTTTTGCCTCTACCTGATCCGGGCCTATAAAGTCCTGAGGATTTATTTTTGTGTCTGTACATCCATTATTTACTGTTTCACATGTACTGCATGAGATAACGACATCCAAGCTTTGGTATGCTGGCCAGATGTAAAGTATCCTTGGTAGGATCCTTCCTATATGTAATGAATTCTGTAACAGTGATCTATTTAGATAGCCACTATTATAACAAGTTTTTACCCAACTGTACATTCCCAAATGCACTATTTATTCTTATGAAATTTACTTCCTCCTTCTTTTAATGATTCAAACTCTAAATCTTTTATTTCCTTTGCAATATTCAGAGGTTCATTTACCACTGGTTTAATGTTTGATTTCCACTTTTTTTACTTGTTTTATTGGCTGCTAATGGAAATAAAATGAATAAGTCCTTACTGTGTCTTTACAATTCTAAATCTACAATACCATCTCATTGATGCCATTTTCTTAGTGCAATATGGTCCCCCAGCTACTCTTTAGAACATTCTGTAGTGAGTCCATAATCTCATGACAATTCCAGATATTCTCAGAAAATGTGTTCCCAATTTCCTCTTTCATTCCCTTCATATCTCCAACATCTGTTATCCATTTGAAGGAAAATCCACAGTATAAAAGTACCTGTGTGAAAATTTTCATACACATGTCCTAAGTCTTCTGGATTTCATAGCACATGTAGGTGCTTTACAAGTTTCCACCCATTGCTGTTTTGTAATTTCTCATTCTAATCTTCCCCTCCCACTCTTTTTTATCTCCTCTGATTGTTGTTTATAATTATTACGTAGCATATTCATATGCCTTGTTAATTCTCCCTTTCTTAATGCCATCTTCTATTTGTAATTCCATTAAAAACTCTACTAAAGCTGGTGTTTTACTCAATACTTCCTGCCTCTCACTCTCTGTCTCTATTCTGCCAACAGTCCCATATACAGAAGGCATTCTTTGACCTGCAGATTGAACACGTTTGAGTTCTTCCCAATCTTTCACTTTTCCTTTCCAGTTTATTTGTTTCCAGAAGTCTGTTTTTTTAGTTTCCCTCAGTTATTTCCTGACATCTCTTGCCTATTTTCTGTACCCTTGGTTGTACATATTCTTATTGGCAGTCTCCTTTATGTACTCTGTCTTTGATTTAGCCTGTATAATGTTATCTGACATTTTGTATAGTTGTTTCTATTCTCTTTAAGTGCTTGCTGTCAAAACCTTATTATTCCTGCACCATTTCTACTTCCACCTTACTCCACTAGTATCTTTTCACACATTGATCTATAGCAATCTGCTTGTAATATGTATAAAAATCACAGTTGTTTAGCTTAAAAGTAACCCTTCAGATTAGATAGTTCCAATCCTCCCTTCTCAATAGGAAGAATTGATTTATCCCACTTTACCCGTCGCCCTCTTCCATTTCCAAATACATTCCTTCAACTCTTTGTTAGTTATCATTTATAACTTTTCCTGTGGCTGAAAAAGGTTTGCTTGGCCTGTATAGAGGATCAAAGAAACTAAATGCATTTTTATTAACCGTATCTTATTGTCCATGCCCATGACCATTAATTTCCAAACTCTTATTTTTTTAATAATGTTATGCTTGGTCTCTTTCCACATATACTTAGCTACTGTAACATAATATTTTTTTTAAAATCTATATGCCTAAATAATTATTTTCATGTCTCCATAAGTATGAATATTGTTAAAGTAATTAATGTGTAATCACATAATTTACTGCCATAGCCTTTGTTTTACCCTCATTTATTTTTTATTCTGAAAATACCTGAAACTGTCTTAACTATCTCATAATACCCAAATGTGAGATTCAGGATTTGTTAAGTAAAGATAATGTAATATACAAACAAAGCTGTTTTTCTTTACTTCAACACCAGTTATATCCCTGAATTTGTGAGCTCCTTATCTTTTTAGGTAAAGGTTCCAAATGTATACCAAATAAAAGATGAGAATGGGAACATCCCTGACTGGTCCCTAAACTTAATTTATCAGAAAGGGCCCCTCTCACCTTTATTTTTGCCTCTGATCCAGCATATAGTTTCCTTATTAACTTCGTTGTACTAGTTTGGAATTCAAATGTTAATATCGCCTTACTTATGAATTCCCAATAAGCCATATCAAACCCTTTCTTTGCATCCAAATTAGTAAATGTTAACAAGTTTTTTATATTCAATTTCCCTCTAAATTGTCATAGTTCTATTAATATTATCAAATATTTGTCTCCCTTGCACAAAACTGCACTAATCCGTATCTATCAGCTTTGGTAATATTTTTTGTCATTCTCATAGCTAATGTAGACATAAATACTTTTCAGCTGTAATCTAGAATTTAAATTGGCCTGTATAAGTCAGGGTCTGCAGAACATTTTCCTTCCTTTGGTAATATTAACATGACTGCCTTTTTCCACAGTGCAGATATCATTATTAAACAGTTACTTCCAAATCTTCAACAACCACTTTCCTCCTAATTTCTAAATGTCTATGGGAATTCCATTAATTCCTGGAAACTTCCCTGTTGCTTAGTTATAAATATATATTTTTATATTTTTCCTTAATCTAATGACTGTTACTTGTTGAATTTTGGAATATGTATTTTTTTGTCCAAAAAGCTTCATAATGAGTCTTTACCTGACTCCCTCACTCTTCTACTGTATATAGATTTAAAAAAAAAAATCACCAAAATATGTTGATTATTGGTTTTCCATGATGGCTGCACACTGATCAACTCTTAATTTCAGCTCTCCCAGCATGAAAAAAGAAACTGATAGTTAAGGGACAGTAATTCTGCATGTTTTAGTAAAATTCAGTTACTGGCATACTACGTACACTGCCTAGACGCACATTAGAGATCCTGAAAGAAAGTCAACTAGGAAGGGTGAGGAGAAAACACTGACTGAATCCTACAGATGTTCAGAAAAACACAATTCAAGCTCCAGCTTTGGTACAAGAGATGGTTTCCAGTAATTTAAAGGAAAAGATAGGTCAAATGTGCTCAGAGATGATTAAAATAAGGGAATCATTGAAGGAATATATCAACTCACATAACAAAAGGTTGGAAAAAATAGAAGAAGCTTTAAACAACTATTCAGATGAACTGAGAAAACTGCAAAAATCAGAGGGTGAAATGAAGAGAACACTGGCTGAGCACGAGACTGCTGAAGAAGAGCTGTTTCAAAAAATGGTAGAGTTAGGGAATACAGCACACAAAGAAAGCCTGAGATTGTTTGCTTTACCAGAGAAACTGGAAGGAACAAACTTTAGTAATTTTATGAAATCAACTAGACCGGTATTCCACAGCAGGGTTTATTAATGGTACAGGCACATTGTGAGTATATTGAGAAAGCAACTACAAGTTGTATTAGTAAAGATGCAATCATGCCAGCAGAAAGAGTTGATCGTAACAAAACTGTGGCAGAAAAGCAAACTATTAAACATTGGAGACAGTGGAGTTTTTATGGAAAATGTTTATTCACTATACATCAAGCAGAAGAGAAGCAAATTCATCCTAGCAATTTGGGAATGTTGAGAGGCAGATGGGAGATTCAAGCTGCTGTATCCAGCTGTCTTCGTAATATTTTTTTCCTGGAGGATCAAAGTAATTTTTGATGCAGATCAGGCTAAGGGGGAAATACAAATGTATGCCCAGCAAGAGAAGAGCCATCAAACTGAAGAGGGCCCTGCTTCTCATTCTTTTGATGGTAAAGCTCATAGAGAAACTTTGCTTGTGAAACTTTTTTCAGTATTCCAAGAGAAAATACTTGAGAGACAGAAAAGAAACACAGGAGTTCACTAGAAGAATTGGAAGTATGAGGGACTTGAACCAGAGTCTATGTTTGGGAGATGGAGATGAACAGGAAGAAGACCAGCAACACTGAAGTTAGAGAATAAATGTGAAGAGTATGAAGTATCACTCATAGTTATGAAATAAGGCTTTACAAGAAAAAGTGGCTGAGAAAGATTTGATTTTTTTGTTGATTTTGTTAAACGTGTTGAGGGACTGACAGGCATTTGCCCCACTCTACATTTTGTTGTTATGTTTCCATGGAAACAAGTTGACTAAAGGTGAAGGTAATAAATTCAGAGATCTGGACATTGTTTACTGAGGGGAAACAGTAAATTAAAATGTATAAGGGCAAGCAGTTTAGTAAAAAATGTTTGAAATTATTTTCGTAGGTTCATAGGTGTGTACTAGGCTAATTGCCCTGGAGCCTTTACAAGTCTAGTCCATAGGATTACCCTGGCATTGTGCCACCCAATCTTAGTTCCCAGTGCCTCTGTCGAGTAGAGCCACTGGAGTGATCCCTGTGGTGAATTTTCTATTTCCCATCCACTCATCAAGATTTCTCTTGAAGATGGTCAGCGAGGTGCCCTGCTTGACATGTATGGGAAGTCTATTCCATAGCATGGGCAGTCTCTGGGTTATGAACCTGTCCCTCCAGTGCAGTCTGTTGATTGTAGTAATGAGGTTGAGGTGCAGAGGGATTGGGATTTCTTTAGATGTAGCATTTCTAACAGAGCTGGGTCAGACGTGGCTTTGTAAGTCAAGCAGAGATCACCTCTAAGTAGATGATATGAGACAGAGAATAGTTGTAGTTTTTTGAGTCTGTCCATATAGGACAAGTGTTTAAGGCCTAGGATCCTCTTTGTGAGGTAATTTTGCGGCCTCTCCAGTTGTTGCAGGTGCCTAGTGCGGTACATGCCAAATGGGGCATTGTACTTGATGATTGGCCTAATGAGGGAAGAGTAGAGGAACACAATGACCTCTTTCTTCTTGGATGCAAAACCCTTAGTAATGAGATGTGCCACATAGAAGGACTTTCTGACCACAGTGGCAATGTGGTGTTCAAAAGAGAGGTTGCTGTCAACCTGTGTTCCCAGATCTCTTATAATACCTTCTGTGTTCAGTAGACTACCATCGATGTGGTAATTCAGGGACTGGGTTTTTCCCATAGGGGATGATGACACGTTTTTTGGTATTGAGCTTAAGGCCATGGTTCTGACACCAGTCATTGGTCTCAGTGAGGCCATTCTGTAGGATGTCAACATCACTTGGGGAGTTAATAATAGCTCCCAACTTGCAGTCATCTGCAAACTTTGTCAGTCAGAGTCCCTTCGTGTTGGGTTGGACTTCAGAGAAGAAGATACCAAACAGGAGAGTACCCAGGACCGAACCCTGTGTGACTCTACTCGTGACTGATCAGCAGTCTGACTTGGAGTCAGCTGCTTTCACACTGTGGGTTCTATCTGTGAGCCAGTTTGCAACCCACCTAGTGATATAGGGGTTGATGCCTAGCTTAGTGAGTTTTTCTATGATTCTTGAGTGGGGAATGGTATCAAAGGCCTTGGCCAGATCAAGGTAGGCTGTATGAGCCACCTTGCCTGCATCCACAGCTATGGTGACTGATTCAAAGTCAACCATGTTAAGCAGGCAAGATCTACCTTTCACAAAACCAAATTGTGTGGGATCTCGAGTTTGGAGATTCCCTCTATCCTTGTTTATTAGGTCTATAATGATGCATTCCATAGCTTTGCATATCAGACACATCAGGCTAATGGGGCAATAGTTCCTAGGTCTGTAGTCGCTCCTCCTTTGTGGAGATGGGTGACTGTAGCAGTGTGCCATTCAGTAGGGACAAAGCCAGAGGTGAGGCTGTGATTGAACAGGGCACACAGATGAGGTGCCAGTTCACTCTGTAGAACACAGCCTGGGATATTGTCAGGTCCCATAGAAGCTGTATTCTTGGCCTCGGACAGTGCTGTTTTAACCTGTGCAGCATTAATACTGGATGCCTGGCAATCTACTGGTATTGTGATTGGTCCTTTGGGGGGGGGGTAGAATTGGCACTGAAACTGTCGGCCAGTATATTGGCAATATCTGTTGGCTCAGTATAGAAGGTACTATTGTGCAGTAGCTCAGAGCAAATCTGGGTATTGCTGTGGAGATTCTTTACATAACTATATAAGGCCTTGTGGTTGTCTTTACTACCTGCTGCAATTCTGTTTTCATAGCTAGCTTTAGAGGATTTGATGAGGGATCTCAACTTTTTGTTGAGGCTGATAAGGGAGTTTTTCCAGTCTTGGGACTTCACCTTATTCCGCATCAGTTTCCTCCTTCTGTTGCAGAGTTTGTTTATGGCAGGGGACCACCAGATTGGCTTCCCTTTTTTGGAGGAGTGCATCTTGGTTCTCTTGGGTATGGAGAGATCCATGCATTTGTGCACTTGTTTGTACAGTGCATTGGTGTATAATTTGGCAGTCATGCAACTATTCTCCATTTGCATAGGTGCCATGAAGGTAGCCACCTCTGTTTTTAGGAGCCCAAAGTTAGCTTTGGAGAAGTTTTTCATGGTGGTTATCTTTGCAGGGGGGGATGTAGACTTCCAAGGTGATTAGTTTGTGGTCGGATCTAACCATGAAGGAGTTGACTATTGGTGTAGAGCAACGGTTGACCATGTTAGTAATGACCAGGTCAAGGATGTTGCTACCTCTAGTGAAGGTAAGAACGAGCTGGTCCAGGGCATTGGAATTAATGAATTCCAGGAAATGCTAGGTAAGTGTATTGGTAATTGAGTAGTAGTTTTCCCAGTTAATGGAGGGGTAGTTGAAGTCGCCCATTATGCGAGTGATAGGTTGGACCCTAATATTCTCCAGGGTGCTTAGGAACATGGAGTGTGAGTCTTGGGACATAGTTGGGGATCTATCGCAGGCTGCAACCTGAATCGCTGTCTTACCCAGTGTTAGCTGCACCTGAAGTATCTGTAATGCATTATGTTGGACTACCAGTCTGGAGGTGTGCGCATCCTTTATGAATATGGAAACACCACTGCCTTTGCAGCTTCGGTCCAAGTTCTCGGGCCGAAAGGTATGGAATGACTTATAGCCTCGTAGTGCAGGGGTGCTTTCTGCTGCCTTGAACCAGGCCTCTGTTACAGTACAAATGTCAATGTTCTCCATTTTAAGGAGTGCTTTGAGTGAGTGCATTTTGAGATTTAGATTTCTAGCACTGAGCCGCATGACCCTCAGGTTGCATTTGTTTGCAGCTGTTATGGTGGTAATTTGGTCTTTGGAACACCACCTAAAAAGGCACTATAGGGGTGGCAAGAGCCTTGGCCAGTATCTGGAAGCCCAGGGGCAACAGGTGCAGAGCATCTCTGGTAAAGCATCAAGGTCTGTCAGTCATGTAATCATAGGCAGACATATACTGGATCACCTTAGAATGACAACAGAAACATAGCCAATTCTTGAAATCAATCATTTTCTGCTTGTACTGTGTTATCATTCTGGGTGATGGTAGGGTGCTGCTCAGGGCTAGGGTCATACCCGCCTAGGCTACATAATCCGAGAGCTCCTCCATGTCTCTTTTCATGTAGTCCAGGGAGGTACATCTCAGGTCAATCACACCCACATGTACAATGACAGAATCATATTTGTACCTATTGTTGAGGGACCTGAGTGCATGCATTATGTGACGGATCCTGGCACCTGACAGGCAGCTGAGTCTTACTTTCTCCTTATTCAACCTAGTGACTGGGACATCAGTGTGCCTCACTATCGAGTCACCTATGACTAGTGTGTTGGGCATGCTGTTTTGCCTTAGGGGCTTTGCTTGAGTGGCACACTCTTTTTGAGAGTTATGTGTCTCGTGATTAGTGTTGTTTGGATAGATTTTTATTGAGAGCTTCAGCAAAGGTGTGTGTATGGTCTGTGTTTTTATGTGAAGGCAGTGCTGGTGTGTGTTCCGGAGGGCTCTTTGTTCCATGTAGTGTGCTGTAAGTGTTGATCTTCTCCTCTTGACCAGCTATTCCAATCTTGGCTGGGGAGTGTGTGGTTTCCAGCTTGGGTATATAAGTGCATCTCTCGCAAGTCTGAGTGTTGGGAGGTAAGAGGAGAGGGTTGTTGGTGTACATGCGGCAGTTGCTACATTGCCTCAGGATGGCCAAGTTTACCAGGTTAATATGGGAAAGCACACAAAACTGACCTTTAGACATGCCTGGGGGGGTGGGCATTAATAATAAGTACTGGAGCTGTTTCCTTGTAGAACATTTAGTGTTGATAGCCCTTTTGTGTGCTAAAATAATTGCTACAAGAAGTCTGGTAAAGTGATAGACTAATAAGCTAGTAAAAGTGCAGGAGAGGAAAGAACTAGCAGATCTAAGAGAAAAATTGAAGAGCAAACTTTGGCACTGCTCAGAAGCTTACAAACAGTGCTGGATACAGCAAGTCTGTAGCAGGACTAGACTATTTACAGGAAAGGCGGGAAACAAGCGCAGACATGGGCTTTTAAACCAGAAAGTTGAAAGAGATGGAAAACCTGCCCAAACGGCCAATAAACTACAATTTCTGGGCCAGAAACCACTCCTCTTGTGGTAGGTAGGCTACCTAGTGTTTACCACTCCCACTGACAAGCTAGAAGGCTTCCTTAAACACAGAAAGGCTTGGGGGACTTAGAAACTTACAAACTGTTGTGAATATAGCAAATATATGACTGGACTAGACTAGTTACAGGAAAGGTGGGAAACAAGTGCAAATGTGGACTTTTAAACCAGAAAGGTGAAAGAGATGGAAAAAATTGCCCATATGGCCAATAAACTACAATTTCTGGACCAGAAACCACTCCTCTTGTGGTAGATAGGCTACCTAGTGCTTACCACTCCCACTGATAAGCTAGAAGGCTTTCCTCCAACACAGAAAGGCTTGGGGGCCCAGAAGCTTACAAACAATCTTGGATATAGCAAATCTGTATCTGGACTAGACTAGTTACAAGAGAAGTGGGAAACAAGCTCAACCATTGCTTTTAAAACAGAAAAGTTGAAAGAGATGGAAAAACTGCCCAAAAGGCCAATACACTACAATTTCTAGGACAGAAACCACTTCTCTTGTGGTAGATAGGCTGCCTAGTGCTTACCACTCCCACTGATAAGCTAGAAGGCTTCCCTCCAACACAGAAAGGCTGGGGGGTGCTCAGAAACTTACAAACAGTTCTGGATACAGCAAATCTGTATCTGGACTAGACTAGTTACAGGAACGGCAGGAAACAAGCTTAGATTTTTTTTTTACAGAAAAGCAGCTAAAACAGCACTAAAAATTCAAGTGCAGCGCAAGCTAGCACACTTGAGTGTGTAGCAATATTAGAGTAAATACAGTTTAAATAAATGCAATTTATTTAAACTGTATTCTGAACTAAACTCAGTTATTGTTTTTTCAACTCTGAACAGTTAAAAAAGTGCCAAAAGATATACTTATCAGCTGAGAAGCAAACTCAGTCAGAACACAAGGAGATTTTAGCAAACCTGTCCAGGTTTTAATGCTTTTACTAGAACAATGTATTATTTAATTTTATTTAAAGATAGCCAGTGCACTTTTTCTTAAAGCTAAAAGTTGTTTTCTGAAAACATACAGGACAGGAATAAAGATAAGACAAGAGCAGACAGCAATTAGTGTAAGAAGGAGTACAGGCTATAACATGTGTTTTAGCATGGAAAACCTTACTTTAGGTTAATTAATTTAGGTGAATTGGATGGGAGATAGGAAATTCACCCCGGGGATCACTTCTGTGGCTCTGCTTGACAGGGGCACAGGAAAATAATTTTCTTGGGTGGCAAAGGCCAGGGTACTGTTTGGCTAGACTTATATAGGCCCTAGGACCAATAGCTTAGTACCTACCTATGAACCCATTAGTGCCTGAGGAAGCAGCTGTTGATTTGGGACAATTGTTCCTATATGATTGACTAAGTTTGCAGATAACTGCAAGCTATTAGCAGTCATAAAATCCCCAAATGTCTTAGCCAACCTGCAGGATTGTTTGCCTCAAATAAATAACTGGTGCCAGAATCACGGACTAAACTAAATGGCAAAATGTAAATTGTTGTAGCCTTTAAGAAGTCATCTACCCCAGAGAACTGCCACATTGACAACATGCCCCTGAGAGTTGACCCAGTTGTTTGGGATTTGAGAATTTATGTGGACAGTGACCTAACTTTTGACCAAAATTTGTCATTGTCAGTAACTCCTTCTGTTTTACACAACTTATAAACAAAGAGACTATGTCTAGATCTAGGGATGTCATTGTCCCCATTTAACCAAAAGAAAGAACGAAAGGTCCAGAACCATCAATTTTATTATACACAAAGCTTTCAAGTCAACAGACTCTTTTTCAGTGTTAATTAGCACTGTAGAAGAGTCTCTTGGCTTGAAAGCTTTGTTGTGTAATACAGTTGAAGGTTCTGGACCTTTGGTTCTTTCTTTTGTTTGGACATTTCATTACCTTTTGGTCCTTTTGGGTGTTCAGACAATTTTTTGCTCATTTGATTGCACACACTTACAGTCCTCATTAGGCCAGTCATTGAATATAATGCCCCCATTTACATGTATCTGTCCAGACACATATAACAACAGGAATGCCCACTGCAGGGATACCTTACTAAAAGGATACAAGGCCTAAACAACATGTCCTACATGGACAGACTCAAAGCCCTGTCACTGTACTCGGAATCTTGCAGACTTCTAATGGAACACTTGTGTCTGGCATACAGAGCATCCTCCAACCCATTACTGATGAATTTACTGCACATCAGCAAATTAAATGGCATCAGAAATACTCAGTGTAGGGATCAAAACATCATCTGCAACATCAACAGAATGGTTTGGTGGGACAGGTATATCTCAGATGATACCATGGCTGTGGAACATACTCCCCTTCCACATAAAACAAATTTCATCTCTGTCCATTTTCAAGCGCAACTTAGATCTGTGAATGAGAAACAGAAAATTTACCTCAGGACTGCCCCCTCTACTACTAATGGAGCAGCTCCTAAATGCTTTATCCTATGCATAGGTCCCCTGAAATTATTTATGGTATGATCCCAGTTATTCTCATTAGGGGTAATATATAATTATCAACTGTGAAATTGGTAAGGCCACTCTATAACTGAATGAGATAGGTTATTTTGAGTACAAAAAAGGAAATTGGCTGGGCTTAAAATAGCCCACAGGGGAAGCTAGGCTAATAATTACCTATGAACCTGTGAACCTATCAGGAGGGTTAAACCTTATTATTTGAAGATGTTCATAGCTTTGTGTGTTTGTTTTAAGTTAATATTTTGTGGGTTGTGTTTTTTGAGGATTATCATTAGAAAAAGTCTTGTAAACTGTGGCATAGGTTCAAATGGAGATGACAAGAAACAGCTGTGTAAAGGATCAACTTGACAAACATTAGTGGGTGCATGTAACATAAATGCTGTAAACAGACATCTAAAAAAAGCTATTGTATGTAATAGGTGGGAATAATAACTTCTTACGACAATGGCTACACTAAACTTATTAGTTTAAAATGTGAATGGCCTCACAGGTGTAGACAAAAGGCAAGAGTGTAAATAGTAATGCTACAGAAGGCACATTTGGAAAAAAACTGAGCATGTGAATTTGATAAAGAAAGGATTTCAGTATGGATAGTTTGTCAGGGACAAAGGAAAGGGGAGCACGTATACTAATTCCTAGTAGTTGCTAGTGCAGTGGTGATAGAAGAGGGGAAAATATAGTAATGGTAGGTTTGTGTAGTATGGGCTACTGGCAAGGGAGGAGGATCACACTGGCATGTATATATATTCCATGTAAAACTGGTATTATGGAGGTTAAGAAAATGTTGGCAGAAGTAATCAGCTTCCAGTAGGGAATATTAATTATAGGTTGGGGAGTGGAACTTGTTTTACAGCAGTGAGTATGTATCCGGGGGACCTAGAAGTGAAAATGTAACAAAAGAGGGTAGTTTTCTGAAACAGTTTATGGAAAATGTGAATTCAGTAGTAGGAACTCAGAGAGAATTTACATTTTATTCCCTAAAGTACAATAACTGGGCTAGACTAGGCAGCAACTATATTTCACAGGAACATGTGTATTCAACTGAAAATTTTGAAACACATCCATAGCTATTTCAGATCAAATGCCAGTAACAACTAACTAATACAGGTTAATGAAGAACAAATACGACACTGGTGCATCCCCACCTATTTGTTAAAATGAGGAGTTTAATGAATAGGTAGTGGAAATTATTTGAGAATTATTGTGAAATATAGAAATGTCAGAATTTATAGTTAGTGAGTACAATAAAATGAAAATGGAGTTTTAAAATAGGGTAGAATAAAATTAAAAGAGATATGGTTAAAAAATAAGAATTGTTTATAGGGTCTGACAAAGGTTACAGTATTGCAGGGTAAGGGGATTGCACAGAACAAGAACAGGTGCAAATACAGAGTTCTAAAGAGGAAATAAGGGAGTATCTGGATAATATTCATTAGTTTATTAAGATTGCTGTTTAGCAACTGTTTTTTGATAATAACTCCAGAGCATAAAAACTTTTAGCAAAGTGGCTTAGGCAAGAGAAAATAGAAAAGGTGGTTGCTAAACTCTTAGAGCTTAAAATAAGACAAATAACAAGATATCCTACAGAGGTGTTAAAGATATTTTGGAAATCTTCTGAAAATTTGTATAAAGCAGAGAGGTATGAAAGTCAAGAAAAAGCAGAAGTGGAAAGATTTATGGAGGACTTTGGTATACCATCGTTAGAGGTAGATGAGGATCAGCAATTAACAGTTAAGACAGGAGAAGATGAAATACAAATGGTGATATACAACCAGTCTGCAGGAAAATCTACAGAAATAGATATTAGGCCTGTGGAAGTTTTGAAGTTAGGAGGGAAGAAAGTGATAAAGATCTGGAAGATTTTGTTCAACAGTATTTTAAAAGGTGGGGAAGCACCAGCATCCTGGAAGAAAGCTGTGGTGGCTGTAATACCTAAAGATGTTAAAGGATCAGACCCAGCTTCATATAGGCCCATTTAAATTTTAAGCTATGATTAGAAAGTGTTTATGTCTATAATAGCTAAAAGAATGGGAAGGGTGATGCCAAAATTGATAGATATGGACCACTGTGGGTTTTGTTTGGAAGGGTGGCAAATATTTGATAACATTAGCAGAATAGTGATGCTCCAGAGGAAAGCAGAGTGCATGAAAACACTGCAGTTATTATTGGGTATTGATGATGAGAAAACATTCAACAGAGTAAGCTTGAATTTTATGAGTAGGGCAGTAGAAGAATTTGCATTTCCTGATACAACAATGAGGTTAATTAGAAGGATATTTGAGGGATCGGAGGCAAAAAAATGTGAGGGTTCCTCTCTAATATATTGTGTCTGAATAGAGGAACCAGGGAGGGGTGTCCTCTTCCCTCTTTCTTATTTCAGTTATATTTAGAACCATTGACAAAGAAAATAAGAGAGTGAGAAATTCAAGGATATAATTGGTATGGTATTTAAGAAAAGCTGGCTTTATTTACAAATTATATTATTTTGTACCTGATGGAACGAGAAAAGGACATCTGTGTGGTAGAATATTTTGAGATAGTTCCATTTTTTTCTGGTTATGAAAAATTAATGAAGATAAAACAGAGGCCATAGCTATAAACTAGGTACCCACACATGAATTGGTCCAGCAATGCCCATATTTATGGGGACATGATAAACTGAAGTATGTAGGATTTCAGATTAAAAAGGATTCAGTTATGGCTGCTAAGGATATGTGAGAAGAGACTAAACAAAAGATAATACAAAAACTGAGAAACTGGAAGGTCTTCCCTATGGATATGGATAGCATAATACAAATGGTAAAAAGGTCTTTAGTCCTTTTAGTTTTATACACAGGTCAGGTATATTTTTATCAACCAGAGGAAATGTTGTGGACAGTAATTAATAAAAGCTTTAGATTCTATTTGGGTGGGGTAGAGGCCAAGAGTCAAGTGGCATGAGTTGATCCCGTCAGTAGAACAAGGAGGTAATGGATATTTTAGAGCCAGACAGTTATATCTGTTGTACATAATATAAACAGAAAGCTACAGCTTAAAGTGGAAAGGAATGATGATGAAGCAGGGGAGTAATTCAAGAAATAAGCAAAGAATGGGATTTTGAATGCAGATCCTAAGAAAAATAACAACAGTCATACAGAATATTAAAGTCATAAAGTAGCAGAAAGTATACTAAGAGCTATGCCAAAACAGGAATCAAAAAATGAGATTCTGCTGATAGGGATGATTGCAATTAGGGGTACAGAAAATAGACAAGAGAGGGCTAGGATTTACTGGAGGAAGCCGGCAAATGAACCAAGGTATTGGGAACAAATCATTAGAGAAGAAAATGAAATAGAACAGGAAGAGGCCAAGAAGACATTTGGATTACAGACTAATGATTGCCTCCCCTACCAGGGATTGATGTCAGAGTAGAGACAAAGAGAAAGGAGATAGGGGAATCCTAAATGAAAGACCTGCACTGCCTGAATGTTTAATTGAATTTAGAGCCAAATCTGTTCTTAAAAATGGGATAATTTGTAGGCATACTTCTCAACTGTCCAAATTTTCGCAGAATGTCCAGATTTTTGCCACATATTTTTGGTCTGTTCCATATAAAAGTTGTGGTTTTCTGGCAAATCAATGAGGATGGAAATCACTGAATAATTAAAACATCGAATTTTAGACTTCATATCCTTCATTAAATGCATGTTAACCCAAATAATGTTATTTTAACAACTTTCTAAGCTTGAAAGTGCAATATTTAAAAGCTGTCTCTATTTTGGGAACTTTGTCTCCCTATCATTTTATGCTTTGTCTGGATTTTTTACACAAAGAAGTTGAGAGGTGTGTGTAGGGCAAATAAAATATTGCACATTAACTATAGGAATCAATCATATGAGGTCAGAAAAGATTTGGAAGAGAGATTAGCTATGCAATTCAAAGAGACAATGGGATGATATATGTATGTATGGCTCCCAAATATGCAACAAAATCTATTTGCATAGATACTTTTGTACCCCAAACAGACTCCAAACTGTTTTTCCTCGGGTAGATGGCAAATGTTGGAGGTGTGATGGGGAAGAAACTGGTAACTGCAAGCGTATGTTTTGGGAGTGCCATGAGTTTGCAGACTTTAAGAATTCTCTACAAAATACTCTTGTCAGAAATATTGGGAGAGCAAATGAGTGTAACTAAGGAAATGAGTGTTTTTGAGCTGGGATACAGGATCTGTATTTCCTAGACATAGTAAGGCATTGTTAAGTTTCATTCTGATGGCCACAAAAAAGCAATTACTAGAAAATGGAAACCAAAATCTAAACCAAATAAACTTGAAGTAGTGAATATTGTAACACAGATAAAAGAACAGGAAGTGAGATCTTTAGAAAAGGGTAGAAATAAATTAAATAAAAAAAATGGAAACTATGGGAACAATACATGCAGAAAAATGTTTTAGAGAAAGAATGAGGTTTAAGAGAAGGCAGGAATTGAATATTTTTTCTAATGAAGCTTAGATTATGGGGTATAGAAAAATATGTGATGTATAATGTTTGTAAACATGAACTTGTTAATATGGTTTGATTGCTATTGTATAAATGTGAGTTTGCCTATATCACAAGTGATAATTCAATAAAGATGTTTAAAAAATAAAATGTTTGGTACGGTGCTTATATTACATGAGCTAATTAAGCACATGTACATCGTATTACTTAAAGATCTGTCCTTACAATGTACTAATACATCTCTACTGTTTTGCACTGTTAGATGCTGTTTTGCTAGGTTTGGTTATTATTTGAATTTGTGCTTTTTAGTCCACTCATAGCTAAAAGGGGTTGTTTAAAGCTAACCCACCAAATCAGTTAAATGAAGAAGCAAAAAAACTGCATTAATTTCTGATCCTAGATGAAACGTCTATCTTCCAAGAGATACTAGTAGGACAACTTCCACAGTTTTTTTTGGTTTGTTTTTTTAATTAAGGAGCTGTGACTCCAAGAATCCTGTTAAGTTTTCTTTCAGATGCCACTTTCCTCATTTTCTAGTTCCCTTATAGAGCCATTTGAACTGTTGGAAATATATTAGTCTTCATACCATTTTGTGTGTGCGTTTTGGCAAGTGTTTGTGTGTGCCCTTTATAGAAATACCTTTTTCATGTACTGTTACTTTTGGTTCATAGGTTCATAGGTTCATAGGTTGGTACTAGGCTATCAGCCCTAGGGCCTATACAAGCCTAGCCATAACAATTCCCTGGCTATTTCTTCCCACATTATTTACTTTCCTGGACCCCTGTCTAGCAGGGCGACTGACGTGATCCCTGGGGTGAATTTCCTTTCTCCCATCCAATCGTCAAAGTTCCTCTTGAAGAGGTCCAAAGAGGCACTCTGCTTGACATGTATGGGCAATCTATTCCAGAGTCTGGGGAGTCTCTGGGTCAGGAACCTATCCCTCCAGCATGTTTTGTTTATTGTGATGACAAGGTTTAGATCCCTGGAGCGTGTAGCTCTGAGGGATTGGGATTTCTTTATGTGTAGCATGTCCAACAGCTCTGGGTTTGACATGGCCTTGTATGTTAAGCAGAGATCGCCTCTGAGTAGACGATATGCAACAGAGTATAGCTGGAGTTTTTTAAGGCAGTCAGCGTAGGGCATCTGCTTTAGGCCTGTGATTCTTTTAGTGAGGTATTTCTGAGGCCTTTCCAGTTGTTGCAGATGTCTTGAGAGGTACATACCAAATGGGGCGTTGTATTCTATAATGGGTCTAATGAGGGATGAGTACAGTGGGACAATGACCTCCTTTTTTCTGGATGAAAAACCCTTCGTGATGAGGTGTGCCACATAGAAGGATTTCCTGACTGTTGTGGCGATGTAGTTATCAAAGGTGAGATCACTGTCCACCTGTGTCCCTAAGTCTCTTATCACACTTTCTGTGTTTAGTGTACTGCCACCTATATGGCAATTCATGCATACATGTTTTTTCCCAAAGGGGATAACAATACATTTCTTGGCATTGAGCTTGAGCCCATGGCTCTGGCACCAAGCATCTGTTTCTGTAAGGCCCTTTTGTAGAGTATCCACATCATTTGGGGATTCAATAATGGCTCCCAGTTTGCAGTCATCTGCAAACTTTGTTAGCCAGAATCCCATAGTGTTGACCTGTACTTCAGAGAAGTAGATGCCAAACAAGAGCGTCCCCAGGACTGAACCCTGAGGTACTCCACTTGTCACTTGTCTGGAGCTGGATTTGGAGTCGGCTACTTTTACAGTGTGGGTTCTATCTATTAGTAAGTGTATCTATGATTCCAGAGTGGGGGATGGTGTCAAAGGCCTTGCCAAGGTCTAGATAGGCTGTGTGGACCACCTTACCCTTGTCCATGGCTCTGGAGATTGATTCAAAGAAGTCAGTCAGGTTCAGGGGCCCTTCACAAACCCAAACTGGGTGGGGTCCAGTGTTTGAATGTTGCCAATGTCTTTGTTTATAAGTTCCATGATAATACGCTCCATGGCCTTGCAGATAAGGCTTGTCAGACTGATGGGACGGTAGTTTCCGGGATCCAAGTTGGATCCCCCCTTGTGGATTGGGATAACTGTAGCTCTGCGCCACTCAGTGGGCACGAAACCTGAGGTGAGGCTATGATTAAACATGACACTTAGGTGAGGTGCCAGTTCATATTGTAGTTCATGTAGTACACAGCCCGGGATGTCATCTGGTCCCATGGATGCTGTATTCTTGGCTTTAGAGAGTGCGTTTTGTACCTGTGTGGCCGTTATTACTGGAATTTGGCAATCTTCGGTATTGAGATGGGCCATTTAGGGGTGAGAGGGGGTGAAGTTGGCACTGAATCGATCTGCCAGGATATTGGCAATATCCTTCGGATCAGTATATTTAATGCCATTCTGTTTTAGCTCAGAGCAGATCTGAGCATTGCCATTTAGATTCTTGACATAGTTATAGAATGCTTTGTGGTTGTCTTTGGATTCTTTGGCAATTTTATTTTCGTAACTAGCTTTGGAGGATTTTATGAGGCATCTCAGTTTCTTACTGAGGCTAGTAAGGGAGTTTTTTGCATCCTGGGATTTTCCTCTTTTATGCAAAAGTTTCTTCCTTTTGTTGTAAAGTTTGTTTATGGCAGGGGACCACCAGATTGGCTTCCTTTTTGGATGAGAGCATTTTGGTTCTATTTGGGATGGCACGATTCATGCATGAGTGGATGTGCTCGTACAGTGCCTTAGTGTAGGATTCAGCAGTTGAACTTTCAGTTCCCGTCTGCATGGGTGTCATGAAGTTTGTCACTTCTGACTTGAGTAGCATGAAGTTGGCTTTGGAGACGTTTTTTATGGTGGTTTCTTTACTGGGGTGTGGGGTGGGATGTGGATGTTAAGGGTGATTAGCTTATGGTCAGACCTGACTAATGAGGGGTGACCATAGGTATGGAGCATTGATTTCCCATGTTGGTAATGACCAGGTCTAGGATATTGGAGCCCCTGGTGGGACTATGGATTAGTTGATCCAGGGCATTGGAATTCATGAATTCCAAGAACCGTTGCGCAAATGTGTTGGGACAGGAGTAGTTTTCCCAGTTAATGGCAGGGTAGTTAAAATCACCCAGTATTAGGGTGTTTGGTTCTATCTTAATATTTTCCAGTATGTTTAGAAAGGTGTAGTGAGAATCTTGGGGTATGGTGGGGAATCTGTAGCCAGCTACAATTTGTATTGCAGTCTTACCTAGGGTTAGTTGCACTTGGAGAATTTCAGACACATTGTGTTGGCCAACTAGCCTGGTGGTGTGAATATCCTTGGTGAATATTGACACTCCTCCACCTTTAGTGTTTCGGTCCTGGTTTGGTGGCGAAAAGTGTGGTAAGAGTTGTAGCCTGGTATTGCAGGGGTGCTCTCTGGAGCCTTGAACCAGGTCTCAGTTACTGCACAGATATCGATGTTCTCCATTTTTAGGAGTGCCTCGAGAGAGTGCATTTTGAGGTTTAGACTTCTAGCATTGAGTACATTACCTTCAGATTTTGCATGCTTGTACCTGTTACGGTGGTGGTTTTGTCCTTTGAAGTTTGCCTAAAAAAGGCACTATAGGGGTGGCAAGAGCCTTAGCCAGTAACCTGAATCCCAGGGGCGACAGGTGCAGACCATCTCTGGCAAAGCATCGTGGTCTGTCAATCATGTCGTCCCAGGCAGACAGATACTGGATCCCCTTTGAATGACACCATAAGCTTAGCCAATTGTTGAAGTCAATCATTTTATCCTTATATTGTGGTATCATTCTGGGTGAAGGCAGGATGCTACTCAGGGCTAGGGTCATACCTGCCTGGGCCACATGATCCGAGAGCTCTTCCATGTCTCTTTTAATGTAGTCCAGGGAGGTACGTCTCAAGTCATTCACTCCAACATGAACAATGACAGAGTCATATTTGTACTTGTTGTGGAGTGACTTGAGTGCATGCGTTATGTGGCGGATCCTGGCACCCGACAGGCAGCTGACTGTAATTTTCTCCTTATTCAACCTGGTGAGAGGAACATCAGTGTGCCGGACTATAGAGTCACCTATGGCTAAAGTGTTAGGTACATTGTCTTGCCTTAGGGGCAGTTGCTGGGTGGCACACTGGTGTTGTGAACTATGTGACACATTGGTTGTGATTGGTGTTTGTTTGCGTTTCAGCTTCAGAGGTCTTTGTTGCTTGGGCAGGTTACAGTTAAGGGCCTCTGCATAAGTGGATTTGGTGGTGTGGGTTTAGAAGGGCTATGTGTTGCTTGAGGTGTAGTGTGGGTGTTAACCTTCTCCTCTTGACTGTTTAGCACAATCTTGGGTGGAGAGAGCTTTGCTTCCATTTTGGCTATGTAAGTGCATCTCTCACAGATTGTAGTGTTGGGTGGTAAGAGGAGAGGGTTGTCTGTGTACATGAGGCAATTGCTGCATTGCCCCAGTATGCCCAGATTCACCAGGTGGACAGGAGAAATCACCGGAAGCTGACCCTTGGACATGCCTGGTTTGGGGCTTTTTTTTCTTTGTAAAGTATAGGAGCTGTTTCCTTAGCAAGGTACTTTGCAATTATAGGCTGTTTAGTGCCTACTATTAATTTCTCCTTGTTAACAAGGAGAGTTCAGTGTTTGTATGAGTTTAAGGCTTCCTAGTGCTTTCCAGCAGGTATTAGAGAAAGTGCTAGTCACAGGGATGCTTAAAGGTAAGATTGAAAAGAATGCACTCTGCAGTGTGCACTAGAGAAGTTAGATGTGAAAGTAGGTAACTTGAGTTTTACCTGTTTAAAAAGTTAAGGTTTAGTGGAGAGTTACTATTTTTAAAACAACAAGATGGATTGAAAGGGGTGGTCACTTTTGTATTTTGGTACTATGAAATACTGTAGGATGGCCAATAAATTTAAATAATTGAAGGGGTGGGATTTCAAAAATGATGATTTTGTGATTACTCACATAAGCCAGTGAAAGTAGAGAGAAATGAGATATATGGCTTCTGGAACATCATTTATTGGTCTGTGCTGGTGTACTTCATTCTATCTCTTGCATTATATTGCATTTTCCTTGATGGCAGAAGGAGACTGTAGGTCTGTCCAGTCTGCTTTTTCATTGCCTTTGACATTTAACCTTTCCTACATTCCTGCCTTCCTTTCATCCTTTCTGCAGCTGTCCAGTGTTCTTTTGAATTCCTGTAGGGATACTCTCTCTCCATTATCCATTCTGGTATTCCATTCATTAGTCTACATCCCTATCTAACAAGAAGTAATTGAAGAAATACTGCTAGTTGTTGGTCTGTATAGTCTTCTGCATGTGCTTTGTCCTTCTTCCTCTGTATTGTTCATGGCACCCCTAACATCTCTGATGTCATATTTTGCACCCATTCACATCTCCTCACTGTCTTATGGTTTCTAGTAAGAAGAGATAGGGCTTCTCTAGTCTGTGGTCATATCCTTTCTCTTCCACTATCACACATTCTTCTGATGGCTTGCCTTGCACTCCTTCCAGGAGCCTTATGCCTCTATGTGTGTATGGCTTCCAGAACTGAACACAGTACTCAAGGTGTGTTTTGACAGGGGCTTAGTAGAGTGACAAGATTACCTTTATGTTTTTGGATGTTTCTCGGGATCTTTTCTGAGCACTGCCTTCTTATTTAGCATTTGGAGATACAATCCAGATTTGATCGACACACCAAGATCCTCTGTCATATGTTCTGCTAACCCCAGCTGGTACTTCAGAACCACTTTGTTTTGGAGCACTTGTAGTAGTTTGTATGTCTGTGCATGGAACCTTAACCTTTCAGATTACTTTAACTTTTTTCCCCAAATCTTTGTTTAGATACTTCCCATCCTGCCCTGCTGCATATAATGTGGTGTCTTTGCACTGTTGCAGGCAGATTTGTGTTTTCATTGAAAAGGCTGACCCAGTTCTTTATTCCCTCAGATGCGTCTCAGACAAACACTCTGAAAAGTGCTGTAGTTAGGACCTTTCTCTGCACTACTCATCTTTTCACTTTTCTTATTTCCGACATTATTACACTCATCACAACTCCATATATCCTACCTTTCAATCATGTAGCCATCAGGTTCCTTCATCATTATCCTATTACCAGCCTTTCTAGTTATTCTATCCTCTACCTGTTTAAGAATGTCAGTGGTCTGTGAGAAATCCAGGTAGGCAGTGTTTAGTAACAGTCCTCTTTGAAGTTTTTCTGTAACCCAGTCATAAGCCTGAATCAAGCTTGATTGACAGATTCTTCTGACCATGAACCCACATTGGTTGTTTTCCTGCTTTTTGTTCAGTATTCTCTGTATGAAATTCTTTGCCATTGTTGTTAGGTTAACAGATCTGTAGTCCCCTAGCTGTTTCTTGCAATCTCCATTGTTTATGGGATTCACATTTCCTGTTTTATAATCCTCAAGAATTTCTCCAATTGCCAGTGGTCTACTGGAGGATTTCCCATAATACTGGCTAGATTTTGAGAGATCCTGCGAAGCACCCCATCAGGTCTCTTTGCTTTATCATCACTTAAGGAATCCCGTTCTCTCTAACCTCTGTTCTCTTTGTGGGGAATGAAGTACCTGCACTCTTCCCAGTGATCTCCCTTCCATCTTTCCTCAGTCTTGGCAGGTCTGTCCCTCTCTGTCTTCCTTCTTTCAGCTATACAGATGAAAAACGTTGCATCCCTCCACCTTGATGTATTCTACCAACTCCCTCTTACCTTGTTCATTTGCTTTCCTCCCTTCTTTAGTTGTCTGTCTGCTTGCCTTGTTGTAAGTTGCCTTCTCCACGTCCCCACCACCTTCCTTCTACCACTTGTATACACTATATTTGCCCTAAGCACTAGTTTCAACTTCCCTTGTAGCCAACTTGACCGTCTCCTCTTTTTGCCTTATTGCCTGTTTTTCTGTCTATTGTCTTTAGCCATACATATGGTATCCCTCACCCCATAGCTTATTTCCTTATTTTTACACTACTCTACCCTCTTAACTTAACTTTGACCTTATCCCTAGCCCATCATACTCCACACAACTAATCTCCTGCACTGTGTTCTGTGTCATTGTATTTTTACCCTTGCCTACCATTCCCTTTAGATACAGCACTTTCTGTGTAATTGTGTTTTTACCTTTCGCTGCACTATAAGCCATGCAATGGTTTGATCAGTAATGACTGCCTTTTCCTCGACTACTGTGATACTCTTCTCATTAGTTAAGACCACATCCACAATTTTGCTCTTTCTGGTGCAATTCCATGCCAGCTGACAGAGCCCCACATGGTGCAAGACCTTACCCAAAATGGGAGTATATAGCTTTAAATATGCTATTGCGTAGCTACAGATAGTACATCATGTGGTGCATTTCTTACTAGAAACAATCAGAGCAAAGACCTCATAGAGGCTGGTAGCACAGCCTTAGTGTATGATTTGTTTGTGTCCTAATGAAGGTCCACTCCCTCCCTCCCTCCCTTCCTTGGAGCTTGGAATCTCCCAGTAAAAATCATATGTCCTGTGACCATGTCCTTTTTCCTGTAACTTCAATCCACTGTTTTTCTCTTATGTTTTTTCACCCTTCTCCCTTCATGATCCTGGGGCTGATACACAGTACTAACCACAGCCGAAATAAGGGTGGGATGATGGCAGTAACTGCAGAAAGCAATGTAGATATTAAAGTCATGGTCATGGATTATGCAGTCTGGGTGTGGTAATTTAACTGTAATAAGCTTCTTGCTTGTTACATGTAACAAGCAAAAAAGTAACTTGATACATTTCTAGGCAGAAAAGTTTTTTTTCACCTTTGAGAAGACCCCCCCCCTTTTTTTTCTCCTCAACTTGGCATTGTAGTGGCATCAGTTCATAGAACTACATAGGGTGCTAGATGAAGTATCTACATTTCTGCCGTTAGTATTACCTCACTCTGCCTTAACCTCTAAGACTCTTCCTTAAGTTCTGACTGTACCTGATCCTTGTTTCAGTTATGATAATGTGTTCCTTGTCCTCTCTGACCTCAGTGTGATGTCACTTTGTATGTAGATCAACACTCTATCTCTATCCCTTCCTTCTGTGTCATTCCTAATCAACCGCTACACAGGCATCTCCACCCCCCCCAACTTCCTTGGCATTTGTTTCTGCGATACCAGTAATGTGCACCATCCTCTCCAGCATCACTGCTTCCAGCTTTCTTTCTACAAGGATATCTTATACTGCATAGTAGTGCTAATTAGTCAAGCACTGATATCCTTATTTGTTTCTGCTGCTTTTTATGTTCTCTTTTATACCTGAGAAACTACCACATCCTCTGCAGTGGTGATACCCCATCCATGTTACATCTTAATTTTAAGCTACAGGCTTTGAGTCATACATTTCCAGCCCAGCTCGGAACGCTGTTGTTGCTTTTGGGATTAGATGGAACCTGACCATGACATAGAGTTGGTCTGCCTTCCAAGTCCCCCCGCCCCCATCCTATTATAATTCTCAAAACCTTCTCCTTTTCCCAGTAATACAGCCAGACTTTATACTCCTTTTTTTCTCTTTTTTCAATGTATTGGTTACTGGCACAGGAAAAACTTCTGAGCAGTACCTGCAATGCGTCTATATCATATTATCGTATGATGTAAATAGCGAATGCTATTTCATCATACCGATAATATCGAAACAACAAAATATCGAACAAATGGAACAGCAAATTTTTTCCTAGGGAAAAAATTTGCTGCTCCGTAAAAAAATAAACAAATAAACTTAAACACAAATTTAAGTGAGGGCTTCGCCACCCACACCCCTACATGTGGGGGGCTGTGCCCCCCACACCCCCCTACTTAAATATACCAACTCCGAGATCGCACCGTGGAGGAAATGGCAAAGTCCTGAAGACGGCCCACCAAATTTTTTCCCTGGGAAAAAAATGTGATGTTCCGTGACTTCGCTATTTTGCCATTTCGACAGTATCGGATCGACTAAATAGCATTCGCTATTTAGTCCATTTAATAGCGTCATATAGACCCCCTGCAACTTCTTACCCCAACATCTCTCTCTCTCATACCATCCTGCCCTTGCTTACTTGCTTACTACCCCCTAAATTGTCTCTTCTAACAAGTCATTAGTGCCTACATGCTACAAGACTTTCATCATCCCTTGCTGTTCTTCTCCACCTTTGCCTTCTGCTCCCTTACCATAGTAACTTGGGGTAAGTTTCAGTATCGTATGGTTTCCAGTCTCTTTTTCTAGGACCTTAATTGCCTTTGTGAATGAGTACTCAGTCACCAAAATCATTTTCTCTTTCCCCACAATGCTTCTCACCTCCTCCTCTTCTTGCCTAAAGCTCAGTGTCCTGCCTGTTTACAAGCATAAACCCTCTTCAGTTCCAATGCTCACAGCTTTTCATACCATATGTGCTTACTTACGCCCTGTAATGAATCTGTTAGACTTTTTTTGAGCCCTGTTGCAGTTTTTCTAGAAGCTGTTTGCATCCCTTCCATGCGGTTGTGTGCTGACTCCTTCCCACTTTCATTTTCGTCTCCTTGTTGTACTTACTCTGTCTTCCCTTCATCACTTGTGTCTTTTGTGTGCACCTTGAATTCCTTCTCCTTGTCATGTCTTTCACGACTCCATCTTCCACTTTCTCCCTTCACCTTACTCTGTGCCACACTGTTTAGCTGTACTCATTTACAACCTTTGGTAATATCTTTTTCCTTTCTCCTCATTACCTTTTCCCATTCCATCCCATTTACTGGTTTACTGTTACCACTTCACCAGTTCCACTCTGCCCATTCTCACATTACTGGACTGTTCACTACTATGCCTGGTTAATATATTATCTTATGAAGATAACTCATTCTCCTGCAGGCCCCATATCATCTAACACCCCAAAACTCCCTAAGGCAAACCTCTACCTTTCTTGCTGAACACATCACATGTATCTCTCCCTCGTTTCTTGCCAGCCTTTCCCATTCCTTTCATGCTGTCACATTCTTGGATTCTGCACATTTTCCTTTTGATTATATTTTATTATGTCATATTATATTATTTATTTTAGCATGAAAGTAGACAGGGATAAGAGAGCCCATTTTCAGCCACAGCCTACTTATAGTAAATAAAGACAGTCTGATAACATAGATATTGCAAGAGTATAACCAAAGCAAAAAATACCCCTCAGCATATCAAAGCAAGTGACTTACAGGTGATGTGCAACCATAAAATGAGAAAGCTATCAGTGGAAAGTGCAAAAATCTGTGATCTGTATTATTTGTATAACACTATAGTAAAGATTCACCTTGACGGTTGTACTGTACACCTCACAGCATCAGATTTGATTATATAAAATCATATTTTAATTGTATCAATGAATCATTGTAAGCACTTAAGTAATTTCTTACAGAAATATATTTCATTGTGACCTGCTAAGTAAATTTGAATGGAATGAAAAGTCAGTTAGTAATTAAGAATAATGGACCAGCAATTTCACTTAATTTACTTTTCCCATGGAGAATGAGAAAGCATACAGTCAGAAACTCATTCCCCCAGGAAATGTGCAGGTCTGTAAGAAGTAACTGGCTCATACCTAATGATACTCCGGTATTAGACATGGCATTTTTTCCTGCCTTAAGCCGCTCACCGGAAAGTTAGAAGGGAAATAAAACAAAAAGAGATTGATATTAAGAGTGTTCATCAAAAAGTTGGCAGTATTTTTCTGTTCCTGATAATAGAATAGACCACATTTTTTTGCTGGCATCTATAATAAAACCCCCTTTAACAAAATGCATCCTGTATTTTTTAATAGTATAGCCTGAAAGTATAGTAAATTAGTATGACTCATAGTTCAGGGGATTAGAGTGCACTTCTCAAATGATGATGCCTGCCTCTCTGGTGAGGCCCAAGCAACTCTGAAAATTGTATGCATTTAAAATGTAATTAGCTTGCAATGCTTTTATGTGGTACAGGGATTAATGTAGAATGCTTATGTTTAATGAATACGTCTATCTGATTGCAAATGAATAATAAAAGGTTGTATTAAACCAAATCCTGGTTATTTAAAGTACATGTATGTGTGTGTGTGCGTGTATGCATGCATATGTATGTGGATGTGTGTGTGAGATGTTATGTGTGTGTTTGTGCTGGTGTGTCAGGGTGAAAGCTGGCCTTTCTCTGTACAATGCATTGATATGCAGGGGAGGCTCAAGAATTATTCCATGATTTGAATGAGGCTCATTCTGACAGAGACATTTAATACCTAAGAAATTTCTTTTGGCAATTGTTTATTTTAGGACGCACCAGGATGCACAGTAACAAGCCCCATCCCTGGTGTGACATGGGCTAACGTTATACTGCCAAATCTGTTTTTCAATTGTTCTTAAGAAAAAGAGATGCAAAAAGCAGTGTAACATCCATTGTTGAGCTTAGACTCCCCCAACCTCCCAAAAGGACTGCAAGGTACTTAAAACTGTTTGTAACAGGAAGTGCAAGGTGCAGCAGCCCCCTTGCTAGGTATGTGTGGTTGTCTTTCATTGACATCAAGTTTATAATGCCCAGCATTAGAATTTTAATATTTTTAAACTTTAACCTTAAGCTTTTTAATGTTCAAAAAAAGTACAGAATTAGAATAAATAATTGGTCAACAAATGCAAAATAAATAAATAAAATAAAACAAAAGAAAAAGAATGAAAGGCACACCACGACAATCGAAGCAAACCTCAAAGATTCGAAAAATTTTATTCACCAGTAAGCGCTTTCACGTCTCATATGACGCTTCTTCAGACTTTAAAATCAAACACACTATGAATGCTTAAATAGTCTTATTCTTCAGCTATAAGGACCAATAGCATTAACAAACTAATTAACATCAGAACTTACTGAAATCTGAAACTGCACTTAGGTAACTTATCTTAATCATTTAAATAAACATACATAAAAAACTTTATACATATAAACAAGAAACATGTATAAAAGACATGTATAAGAAAAAAAAACATGTACATATATGTGTTTCTAAATAACATAACACAATATAGATCTCTTTAAAAACATATTAAAAACCTAACAGTTACTAACAAATAAAAAATAAATAAATATTAAAAGCCATTAGTGTCTTAGGGGTCTATCCTTAAGAAATGGTTTCAGAGAAACCCTATCATTTAAACCATGCCTAATGTCTGCTTGTAATCTAATTATCCATCTATTTTCTTCCTTCTCTGTAAAATTATTCACATTCCCTAATCTCTCTGTGGTATGTATAAGTTCTAGGACTAAAAATTTGAACTTATGTGTGGTATCAGTTTGTAAAACATGTTTGGCAATGGCATTAGTTTCATTCTCCTTGTTTATAGCATAGATATGTTCTCGAATTCTTTCCCTTAAACTTCTATTCGATTTTCCCACATAGAAACTACCACATTTCTGACAGACACCTAAATATACAACATTCCTGGATGTACAACTAGCATAAAAATCAAATACATATGTTGTGTGAGTGTCTGGATGTTCAAAAATATTAGTACCTAAAATATACTGGCATTGGTTACAATTGTAACAAGGATACGTTCCCTTTTTGTTAGAAATAGGTTTTCTTACCTTCAATTGAAGTGGTACATCAGACTGATCGTGGAACTGATGGATACCCCTATATCAACAGGAATAGCTGTGTAGATGAGGCATTACACAAGAAAAGTAATAATATTAGGAAGAATAGGGTAACTATTCCATTTACTAATCAAAATAAAAAGATAACAAATGTTATTAAGAAGAATTGGAATATTTTAATGTTAGATGAAGGTATCTGTGAAGTAGTAGGCCAACAACCGAGTTTTAGTTATAAAAATACTAAATCCTTAAAAAGGCTATTATGCTATGAACACAATGAGGTAAGAAAACCTATTTCTAACAAAAAGGGAACGTATCCTTGTTACAATTGTAACCAATGCCAGTATATTTTAGGTACTAATATTTTTGAACATCCAGACACTCACACAACATATGTATTTGATTTTTATGCTAGTTGTACATCCAGGAATGTTGTATATTTAGGTGTCTGTCAGAAATGTGGTAGTTTCTATGTGGGAAAAACGAATAGAAGTTTAAGGGAAAGAATTCGAGAACATATCTATGCTATAAACAAGGAGAATGAAACTAATGCCATTGCCAAACATGTTTTACAAACTGATACCACACATAAGTTCAAATTTTTAGTCCTAGAACTTATACATACCACAGAGAGATTAGGGAATGTGAATAATTTTACAGAGAAGGAAGAAAATAGATGGATAATTAGATTACACGCAGACATTAGGCATGGTTTAAATGATAGGGTTTCTCTGAAACCATTTCTTAAGGATAGACCCCTAAGACACTAATGGCTTTTAATATTTATTTATTTTTTATTTGTTAGTAACTGTTAGGTTTTTAATAGGTTTTTAAAGAGATCTATATTGTGTTATGTTATTTAGAAACACATATATGTACATGTTTTTTTTTTTTTTTGTTTTGTTTTTTTTATACATGTCTTTTATACATGTTTCTTGTTTATATGTATAAAATTTTTTCATGTTTGTTTATTTAAATGATTAAGATAAGTTACCTAAGTGCAGTTTCAGATTTCAGTAAGTTCTGATGTTAATTAGTTTGTTAATGCTATTGGTCCTTATAGCTGAAGAATAAGACTATTTAAGCATTCATAGTGTGTTTGATTTTAAAGTCTGAAGAAGCGTCATATGAGACGTGAAAGCACTTACTGGTGAATAAAATTTTTTGAATCTTTGAGGTTTGCTTCGATTGTCGTGTTGTGCCTTTCATTCTTTTTCTTTTGGATATTTGTGTTTTTGTGTGGAGGCACTTCACCCCTACAGAGTATTCTTCTATTTTGGAAATAAAATAAATCACTTGACCAACTCCTACAGGATGTCAAACAAGTAGGCTCCCCTCACACATGCGCAAAGTGTAATGGTGTGTCTTAAGAATAAACAATTGCCCATCTTTCCACTGTATGTACTAAATTCTATTCTTTAAAGATAGTCTTCTTTACTAGTTTTTATTGTGAAACTCTTTTATTTGCATGTGTTTTTAATATATTTAATGTGTGCATGTATGCATGCATGTCTGACAAAATAAGAGCATATTTTTTACAGAAAACTGTACAATGATGTTTTTGATTCTGACATAAATAAAAGATTTAAGATTAATAAAGTTTTAATTGCAAATCTTTTCAGATGTCGATGAATGTGAACTTAATCCAAACATTTGTTTAAGTGGGAGCTGTGAAAATACCAGAGGTTCATTCATTTGTCACTGTGACCTGGGATATTCTGTCAAAAAAGGAACAACTGGCTGCACAGGTAAGCTTTCAAACATCTGCCTTTGGCAGATGTTATTAAAAAAACTTCAACCTACAGTTAATTAAGCAAGAGTTTAATCTTATATAACTAAAATAATAATAATAATAATAATAATAATGGTGCTTGCTTTCTACATATCATTGTTATAGTGTATTTTTCACGTACTTCATTTATTGTAAGCATACCTTACATACCTTTCAAACTTACCTGTGTAAACTGAAGCACACTGCATCAGTGTTTGCCCACTTAAGACTGTAAAAGGTAAACACTTACCCTTATCTGAATGATTATCTGAAACAGGCCCTTTCAGATGGGGAAGTCCAGGAAACTTTGAAACTAACACCTCAGAGTTTTTCACAGAATAGGAATTTCACTGGGCACATGTCTTATTCTGTCCTCATGATTGTGAATGTCATGTTTTATATCGCAGAACTTGACTGGTACTTGTATTACTGGAAACAATGCTTACAGTTCATGTGTTTGAACCATGTATGCAGTTATTTGGTCCTCTAGAGCTGGAACTTTGACAACAGGTGGATCAGAATATGCCAGATGAACCTTTCAACAGTTTTGAGTGCATGGCCAGTAGTCTGTGGAGCAGATGAAGTTTATCAATGTCTGAAGAAGATTATGGCTGACCAATATGTCATGCCAGCTTTTCATTTGGTACAAAAAGACTATTCAAATAAAGACTGACAGTACCACAGTGATAAGGCATATCACAAAGTGGGGAACCAACTTAATTTATGCTCCTTTGTAGACTACCCGTGCCAAGTGCACCTTAAAAGATGTTCATCATTTTCACTGCCTCAATGGCATTTTGGGTTATCTGCCAAGGTAACCCAGTACTGGCCAGTTTTCAAAAGTTCAGACTTCCCTTCTTCTCTCTTCCTGTGACAGCTGTTTAGCTGTGCATATCCTGAGAGGGAAACCTTCAATTGTTACAGGAAGTGAGTGTTCAGTCTTTTTCTGCTATCCAAAGAATAAAGTCTTCTGACTTTTTCACAGGATCCAGAAGTGATTTTAAAAGCTTTCTGCACACTGAAAACACTGAGGTTTTTCAGTTCCTCAGAAAATACTATGAGATGTTACAGAAGAATTTTCCTGAACCTTCACCTATTCCTCCCATTCTATCAGCTTTGGAGGATGTGTGTTACTGACTGCAATTTTCCTGATAATCAGCCAGCTGCCCATAAAAAGGCAGATATGATGTATCAGGTTACTGTCTTTTACATTTTTGTACATTCTTCCCAAACCTGAGCAGCAAGTATATCGTTTGTTAATCCTACTGTTGCCGACCTTTACTAAATTCCAAGCCTACTCTTTCTGATAAGGTGAGAAGATTATTGATAAGTATTAGGAAATGTGTATGCTTCTGCAACAATGATTTTCAGAATGTTGAACTGTCAGGATCATAAGTTAAGGTTTGCTGTGACTAAATGTGAACCTATGAGGAATGCATTGTCTGCAGTTTCTTCTTGTGAGGAAAAATCTGCTTTAAATAATTTGATTTCTATTATTGTACAAGTCACTACTCATTGCTTACATTGTATGCATGATTCAATTTATATTTCTTCAAGGGCTTTGCCCACTGGTACGTGCTGAGGAGGTTTGCCTGGCTACCTTGTCAGAATGCCCGAGATTAAGTTAAAAATGAGATTTTAAATTCTCTTTTCGATAGACTTTTAGTTTTTGGACCCTCTGCTGCAGATATGATCAAAAAGAGTGATGAGAGGGGCAAGTTAGTATAGGGAATCTCTTAACATTTTTCAACCCTCCTTTTCCAAATTTTGTAAGAGATTCACTAACCCCACATCCAATATTGGTAAAAAAAAAAAAAAAAAAATAGAAGCCTTAACAAAATGCAGGTTATCAGGTCTTTAAGAAAAAAATGGCAAAGGGGTTCCAAAACAAATTCAGGACCCTCCCAAAATTAAGGACAGTCCAGCAAGTCAGAATGACTGTTTAAGTGACCTTGCCACCACCACCCTGGCAGTCATTTTTTTTTTTCCTTCCAGAAAGTCTGAATCTCAGCTTTCTCTTTTGCAACAATAGTCTCAGCTCGCTTCAGACAAATGGGTTCTGAAGATCATTCATCAAGGTTACAGACGGCAGTGGGACGACGTTTCTGTTTTCTGTATTGTAATCTGTCATCTACTAAACCCAACTCTTTTATTTCCACCTGTCCTTCACCACATGCTATTGCATAGAGTAAGGGAAACAGCTCCTGCTTTCTAGATGGGAAAAGGGTTTTATTCAAGGATATTTTTAGTGCCAAAGAAAATGCTAGGAGACCAGTTCTAGATCTTTTTTCCTGTTTGTGAGGGTGCCCAAGATCAAAATGCTGTCACTTCATAACCCTTTACCTCTGCTTCTTCATTCTAATGTCCTAGTAATTCTAAATGTACAAGTTGTTCATCATCACATCTCTATTCGTCCAGACTTGGGTGAGAGATTTTTTGCACAAGCTGGGATTCCAAGGGAGCATTCAAAAGTTTTTTTTTGACTACTTCACTCAGCACTGTGTTCCTAGGATGTCAGCTGGGTACCTCAGTTCAAAGGGCTTTTGTTACACAGGAAAAATAACCCTATGTCTAGATTTATTTCTGAGGTTTTCCCACTGAAACTGTGGTCACTGAGAGACAATACCTCATGATTTTGGGTCTCATGGCATCTTTGATACTCATGATACCCCAGGCAAGACTCCACATGAGAAAGATACAGTGGTATCTCAAGTCTGTTTGATCCCATCACCAACATTCTTTGACATTTCAAATTCCAGAGCTGGAGTTTGTCAAAAGGGAACTCATTTGTTGGAGACAGCAAATGTCATTAAATCGAAGTCTCCCCCTTCCCCTGTTCCAAAGCAGTCAGTAACCACAGACACCTTGGACTTCATTTGGAGAGCAGTTTCAGGAGAGATAAAAGTGAAAGGTGGGTGGGACACCAAGGAAAGATGCAAGCACATAAATATAAAAGAGATGCCTGCACTGATCAAGGCACTCAACTATCTAAATCATCTTTGGTGCCCAGGACATCTTCAGATTGTTACAGATAATACCATAATCATGTGGTGCATCAACAAGCAAGGGAGGGGGTGACCATGTCACTCCCCCTTTACAGACTAGCCATGATAGCATGGCATATAGCTTCACAGCACAGTCTCACTCTACAAGCAGCCTGTATTCTGTCAGAGCAAAATGTTGTGGCCAACAAACTTAGCAGGGACAACCTCTGTTGAAACAGACTATTTCCAAATGGATATTACTCTTTATGATACTCACCACAACAATAGTATTCTTGGCAAGGTAAAGGCACACTCTGCCAGGGCCTTGGTTTCATCTGTGACTGTTTGGAAAGTGTTGAATTAGTAACATTTTCCTCAGTGCATACTTTTACAAAACACTGCAAACTTCGTTCCTTCTTTGGGTCTGGATCAGGCTTTGCCAAGACCATTCTCCAGGGCTCCTGCACTGTCCTCCTTCCAGCCCCCCAAAATTTATAAGGTATGGAATTGTACCCATACAGCTTAATCTACTGTAGCAGTAATCAAAATGAAGAACGTAGTACAGTTGCGTAAGTAAGATTACCATAACAGTAGAGGTTCAAATGATCACTGCTGCAGTAGCTGCTCCCCTCTTCCATCCCCCTTCTTTCTTAGTGTATTGTTTTTGCAAGGGTGTGGACTTTTATTTTTTTGTTGTTCCTAGCATTGTCCTTTTAGGGCTCAGTCTCCCTCTGTCTTAAGGCATGAAAGTTCTGAAAGTCTTAGTGCCCAAACCTGTGTTTTTAGTCAGCTTGGCTCGAGCTGCCTAACAATTTGAGCACATGGAAGGTGCCCTGAAGCTTTGGAAGTTGACCAGTTGTTATATCCTTGCAGGATATTACCCATATAGCTTAGGGTACTTCAGCAATGATCATTTGAACATGTACTGTTATGGAAAGTTTACTTACATAGCTGTAGTTTCTCTTTCTATTTTTTATGTCTTTTTAAAAAGTTATTTATTTTAATATTTTATTTATGTCAGTGTTTACAGTAATTCCTTTGGGAATTTCAGTTTATAGCAGCACTTATTTGGCTTCTAGCCTTGACAAATGCTTGTTTTTACTTTTTCTGAGGAAACTTGGTGCTTCTCTCAGAAGTGCAAGTGTGTATGTGTGCTGTTACACACTAGAAGCCTGTCTTTACTGCTGTTACTCTGCTTTATTTTCATCTTTTGACAGGAAATTATTGTAGAGGTTGGATTTTTTCAGCATTTGTACATTATTTGCTATATGTATGATACTGTCTGCATTTTTAACATCAGATAGCGATTTTACTGCAAATTAAGTTATTTCAGTGTACTGTGGAGATTTTACTCTGACAAGAAAATATAAATTGCTATTTAAATGCTATTTTATGGCAGATCAAGGTGGTTAAAGTGACTGGAACTAATTTTTAAAACTTTCTTGGTATATTGGTTGGTTTGGTGTTTGAACATTGTGTACTGGAAATTTTTAACTTTTGTTAGTTAAAGAATTCTGAATATACTTCAAAGTTTTTTTGTTATAAACAACATAGTTTGGCAGTTTAGTTGTTTCGG
Source organism: Protopterus annectens (assembly GCF_019279795.1). Lineage (NCBI taxonomy): Eukaryota > Metazoa > Chordata > Ceratodontiformes > Protopteridae > Protopterus > Protopterus annectens. The sequence goes on from NC_056739.1 coordinate 1,064,763,268, forward strand.
GGACTTATGTATTACTAGAAACTTTAAGTGCTTATTGTGATACATTATCCAATACTTTCAGTTTAATATTCTGGCTGGTTTTCTCGTATGATTTGATGGTCCTAACTTTGCCTGCCCCCCCCCCACCCCACCCCAACCAACAAATCCTGTTGGACCTAAGAAGAAAAAAAAAAGATAATAAAAATATGCCTCAGCTTACAGTTAGCCTGCAGAGCAGTTAGCATTTGCTGCATTTCCCTCTAGTGTAGCTTTGCTGGCCACAATGGAAGGGCAGGGTTAGACACATCCTCTGTGGCTGTCCCAGTACCTGTCTCAGATATGGGAGAACCGGATACAGGAATAGTTTGAGGTAAGAGACCCCTTGCCAGACATAATACTCTGGCCTCAGAAATTTTATCTAGTATTGAAGTTCACAAGAAAAAGAAACAGAAACCTCATCATACCGCTGATAATCAGATTGTAGACGTTTATAAGGCTGATGTGGTTTCCTTGGCTAAGAATGTTCTGCAGACAGCTAATTCTGGTGGTTCTGTCCTCATATATTGTTCTAGTGCTAGTTTGATTAGAGACCTTACTGTTGTAACAGAGAATGATAAAATCTGATGGGGACTGGTGATTTTCTAGTTGACACTGAGTCCCGTCACTCTGATTCTTCAGAAAGGTGAACTTAAGCTTAAGTCCAAATAAGTGTTCATTTTTCCTTAGATCATTGTTAGATTCAGTGATGTTTTTTCTTGGAAGTAGTCAGGAACTACTCCAAAGCTGTGGAGAGTATGTGACCTAACAGAGGATGAGATGCCCATTTCTCTGGCTATTCCCCATCTCTTACTGGCCTTGCATGATACTTATAAAGCTGCCTGCATGACACCAGTATCTTTTCCAGTAATCCCTAAAAAAGGATTGGAGAAAATATAGGGTCTCCCTTGTCTCTGGCAGGTCTCTTTCCTCATTTGACTGCTGGCCTAGCTGCGGTCTTCTCAGCTGCTTGCTCAAATAAAAAGTCCTTGACTTAATCTAATCCAATATCCCCTGATGAAGAGGGGAAATGGTTAGATCTTCAGGGCTAAAGGATGTCTCTTTTTAGTAATCTAGTTAGTAATGTTAAATTATCAAGTGTGTATGTGGAAATTTATTTTACAGTATGCTTACAGTTTAGATGATTTTGTTGCATCTTTTCCTGCAGAGCAAAAATCTTATAGGTTCATAGGTAGGTACTATCAGCCCTAGGGCCTATTTAAGCATAGCCATAAAGATTCCCTGGCTTTCGCCACTCAAAAAATTATTTTCCTGTGCCCATCGAGCAGAGCCACAGAATTGATCCCTGGGGTGAATTTCCTATTTCCCATCCAGTCGTCAAGATTTTTCTTAAAGAGGGCTAATGAGGTGCATGAATGGGCAGTCTGTTCCAGAGTATAGAGAGTCTCTGGGACAGGAACCTATCCCTCCAGCATGTTTTGTTTATTGTGGTGACAAGGTTTAGGTCCCTGGAGCGTGTGTCTTGGAGGGATCAGGATTTCCTTAAATGTAACATGTCCAACTGCTCTGGGTTTGACATGGCTTTGTAGGTTAGGCAGAGATCGCCTCTGAGTAGGCGATATACGACGGAGCAGAGCTGGAGTTTTTTGAGACGGTCTGCATAGGGCAAGACAGTCTGCATAGGGCATCTGTTTGATGCCGGTGATCCTCTTTGTGAGGTATTTCTGTGGCCTTTCCAGTTGTTGTAAATGTCTTGTGAGGTACATACCAAATGGGGCATTGTACTTTATAATAGGTCTAATGAGAGATGAGTAGAGAGGAACAATGACCTCCTTTTTTTCTGGATTTGAAACCTTTTGTGATGAGGTGCCACATAGAAGGATTTCCTGACTACTGTGGCGATGTGGTTATCAAAGGAGAGACTGCTGTCCACCAGTGTCCCTAGGTCTCTTATCACACTTTCGATATTGAGTGGACTACTGCCTGTGTGTGGTAGTTCATGAGCACAGGTTTTTTTCCAAAGGGGATGACTATGCATTTTTTGGCGTTGAGCTTGAGGCCATGGCTTTGACACCAGGCATCTATCTCAGTGAGGCCCTTTTGTAGAATGTCCACATCATTTGGGGATTCAATAATGGCTCCCATTTGCAGCCATCTGTTGTTAGCCATAGACCATCTGTATTGGCCTGGACTTCAGAGAAGTAGATGCCAAACAGGAGTGGACCCAGGACTGAACCCTGTGGTACTCCACTTGTCACTGGTCTGGAAGTCGGATTTGGAGTTGTCTACTTTCATGGTGTGGGTTCTGTCAGTGAGCCAGTTGGCAACCCATCGCATGAAATAGGGATTTATGCCCAGTTTAGTGAGTTTATCTATGATTCCAGAGTGAGGGATGGTGTTGAATGCCTTGGCAAGGTCTAGGTAGGCTGTGTGAACCACCTTACCCTCGTTCACGGCTCTGGTGACTGCTTCAAAGAAGTCAATCAGGTTTAGGAGACATGATCTGTCTCACGTGAACCCAAACTGGGTGGGTTCAGAGTTTGAAGGTTACCTATGTCTTTGTTTATAAGTTCCATGATGATACGTTCCATGGCCTTGCAGATCAGGCTCGTCAGGCTAATGGGGCGGTAGTTCCCAGGGTCTGTGGTGGATACCCCCTTGTGGATTGGGATAACCATAGCTGTGCACCATTCAGTAGGCACAAAGCCTGAAGTGAGGCTCTGATTGAACATGGTACTTAGGTGAGGTGCCAGTTCATTTTGAAGTTCATGCAGAACACAGCCCGGGATGTTGTCTGGTCCCATGGATGCTGTATTCTTGGCTTTGGAGAGTGGGGTGTTTACCTGTGCGGCCATGATTACTGGGACTTGGCATTCTTCCAGTATTGAGATGGGCCCTTTAGGGGGTGAGAGGGGGGTGAAGTTATCACTGAACCTATCTGCCAGGATGTTGGCAATATCAGTTGGTTCTGTATATTTAGTGCCATTGTGCTGTAACTCAGAGCAGATCTGAGTGTTGCCATTGAGGTTCTTGACATAACTATAGAATGCCTTGCGGTTGTCTTTAGAATCTGTGGGGATTTTGTTTTCATAACTAGCTTTGGAGGATTTTATGAGGGATCTTGGCTTTTTACTGAGGATGACAAGGGGGTTTTTCCAATCTTGGGATTTTACTCTTTTTTGCAACTGTTTCTTCCTTCTGTTGTAGAGTTTGTTTATGGCAGGGGACCGCCAGATTAGCTTTCTTTTTTTGGAGGAGAGCGTCTTGGTTCTATTTGGGATGGCACGGTCCATGCACTTGTGTATGTATTCATACAGTGCATTGGTGTAAGATTCAGCAGTCATACTTCTACTTTCTGTCTGCATGGGTGTCATGAAGTTGGCCACTTCTGTCTTGAGAAGCATGAAGCTGGCTTTGGAGAAGGTTTTTACAGTGGTTACTGTAATGGGGGCTGGGAGCAGGATGTGGATGTCTAGGGTGATTATCTTATGGTCGGATCTGACCAACGAGGTGGTGACCTCTGGTATGGAGCATTGGTCACCCATGTTGGTAATGACCAGGTCTGGGATATTGGTGCCCCTGGTGGGGGGTATGGGTAAGTTGATCCAAGGCATTGGAATTTATGAATTCCAAAAATCATCAAGCAAGTGTGTTGGTACATGTGTAATTTCCCAGGTAATGGCGGGGTAGTTGAAATTGCCCAGTATTAGGGTATTTGGTTGTACCTTAATATTTTCCAGTATGTTAAGAAAAGTGGAGTGGGAATCATGGGGCATAGTGGGGGATCTGTAGCAAGCTACAATATGGTTTGCAGTTTTGCCTGGTGTTAGTTGCACCTGGAGAATCTTGGATGCATTATGTTGGGCAACTAGCCTGGAGGTGTGGATATCCTTGGTGAATATGTACATACCTCCGCCTTTAGTGTTTCGGTCCAGGTTAGGTGGCCAAAAATGTGGTATGAATTGTAGCCTGGTATTGCAGGGGTGTTCCCTAGAGCCTTGGACCATGTCTCTGTCACGGCAAAGATGTTGATGTTCTCCATTTTAAAGAGTTCCTTGAGTGAGTGTATTTTGAAGTTTAGACTTCTAGCATTGAGTAACATTACCCTCAGATTTTGTTTGCTTGTACCTGTTATGGTGGCAATTTTGTCATTTGAACCCTGCCTAAAAAAGGTACAGTAGGAGTGGCAAGAGCCTTAGCCAGTATCCATGTCATCCCAGGCAGACAGATACTGTATCCCCTTAGAATGACACCAGAAGCTTAGCCAATTGTTGAAGTCAATCATTTTGTCCTTGTACCGTGGTATCATTCTGGGCGATGGCAGAATGCTACTCAGGACTAGGCTAATACCTGCCTGGGCTACAAGATCTGAGAGCTCCTCCATGTCTCTTTTCATGTAGCCCAGGGAGGTACGTCTCAGGTCATTCACTCCAACATGGACAGTGACAGAGTTGTATTGTTATGGAGTGACCTGAGTGCGTGCGTTATGTGGCAGATCCTGGCACCCATCAGGCAGCTGACTGTAATTTTCTCCTTGTTTAGCCTGGTGAGTGGGACATCAGTGTGCCTGACTATAGAGTCGCCTATGACTAGTGTGTTGGATACGTTGTTTTGCCTTAGGGGCTGAGGTTAAGTGGCACACTGGTTTTGTGAGCTGTGTGTCTCTTGGGTTGTGTTGGGGGGTGGTGGTTGTTTGCATTTCAGCTTTGGAAGTCTCTGTTGCTTGGGCAGATTTTTATTAAGAGCCTCTGTGAATGTAGGTTTGTGTTTTGTGTTACTATATGTGGGTTTTGGTGGTGTAGGTTTTGAAGGACTATGTGTTGTGCATGGTGTGGTGCGGGTGTTTATCTTCTCCTCTTGACTGACTAGTCCAGTCTTGGCTGGAGAGAGCTTGGCTTCCAGCTTGGGTATATAAGTGCATTTCTCACAGGTTGTAGTGTTGAGTGGTAGGAGGAGATGGTTGTCTGTGTACATGAGGTAATTGCTACACTGTCCCAAGATGCCCAGATTCACCAAGTGAACAGGAGAAAACACCGGGAGCTGACTCTTAGGCATGCCTGGATAGGTGCTTATTTGTTTAAGTACTAGAACTGTTTTCCTCTTTACTTAGTAAGGAAAGTTTGTGTGCTGTAGCAATTTATAGAATATCTAGTGTTTACAATGAGTTCTAAGTAAGTGCTGAGCTCAGAGAATCAGGTTTGAGTGCTAAAACTGGAAAACTGGCTAGTTCTAAGGACAAATTTGAAGAGCAGACTTTCTGGTGCCGGTAATATTTTAATCCTAGCTAAGTGGCAGTGCACAATGGGCAAACCAGCGCAAACACAGCTTTTTAAGCCAGAAAGCTGAAAGGGATAGAAAGCAGCCCCAAATGGCCAGTGAGGTACAATTCCTGAGCTGGAAAGCACTCCTCTAGCGACAGATAGGCAGCTCAATGCTTACTGCTCCCACTGATAAGTAGAAAGATTTCCCTCTACCACAGCAAGGTCTGGACAACTCAGAAACACAAAAATCAAGTCCTGAAACCAGCAAATCTGGGATCCGGACTATTCTAGTATAGAAAAAGTCGGGAAACGAGCAAACAGATAGTAATTTTTTTTTTGTTTGTTTTTTTTAAGGTTAAATTAAGTAGAAAAATGCAGTTAAACAGTAAATAAGCACAGCAAAGGCTATTACACTTGAGTGTGTAGTCTACAACAGTAAATGCAGTTTAAACTTTGAATTTAAGCAGAAACCAAGTGCACAAACAGTAAAACGATTCAAACAGTAGAATACAGAAGAAATACTAGCACGACTACTTTAAAATGGCTTTTAGAAGTGCGGTTAGCAAAAACAGTCAAGAAAAGCCAAAAAGGTACTTATAATCATCAAAAAAGTCTCTCTTTCTCATTTCTGGTGTTGTAGTAGTCTGCAGGATGCCCAAACAGGATCCACTGAGCTAAAACATGTTTCTTATTTGACAGAGGTTTCAAAACATGCTTTGAGAGGTGTACTTGAATATGCAAATACTTCTTGAGAAATGCTGTTTCTTCTGTTGTATTTAGACAGTATAAATCAGAACTTCTCTGATTATTTAAAAGCTGACATTTTGAATGCACCTTTAAGTTCTTGATTTGGTGTTTGGTTCTTCTGTTACATAGATTCTCAAACAGTGGGATGGTATAGGTAAATTAATGTATAGGATATCAAGGTGCTTCATGTACACAAATTCTCCCCAGACAAGGCATCTTCCTTCAAGGCGCAGAACAAACAAAGGTCCCAGCCACCAACAATGAAAAACTTAACCAGTATTAATGAAAACTGAAAACTGCAAAAAAAAAAAATACTGGCCCCACAGTATGCAAACAGCAATGAAAAAGGTGAACTCGTATATGTTCTTGGGAACAAGCAACTGGAACCACCAACAAAAAAAAAAAACGTAACCAGTATTAACGAAAACTGAAAACTGCAAAAAAATACTGGCCACACAGCACACAAACAGCAATGAAAAAGGTGTACTCCTATGTTGCAGTTTAAAGGTCACAGCCAAACAAAAGTCAGTGATCTAGTAGAAAATGGCTGGAGGAGATTTCTTCAAAACTAAACAAGAGGGGGTTCCTTTCCAAAAAAGAATCAACCCCCTACAAAGGAATAACTGTGCTGAGTAACAGAGCACCCTTACCCTTCTCCTACCCTTCCTACTTTTCCTTCCTCCCCTGGCTCTGTCTCACCCATCTAACCTGACTGCATAGTCTCAGACAAATGGGCTCTGAGAATAATTCAGAGAGGATGCACTTGGCATTGGATAGAAAACCCTCCCCCTTTCAGGGTAATTCCCCCACACCTACCAGACTAGACAGAGCTGTTTCCTCCAGTGCTCCATCACAAGGTGGAAGCAGGGGTCATAGAACCAGTGCTTCTGATGCACAGAGGCAAAGGATTTTACTCCAGAATCTTTTTGGTACCAAAAAGGGAGCACTCTGGGAAGTCTGTCCTAAATTTTCCTTTCTAACCGCCTGTGTAACTAGTTTGATATTCCATAATGCTCACCTTACAGTTAGTCCTAGCATTGCTTCCAGACCACTGCTTCATGGTGACTCGAGGACACTTGTCATGATATTCCTATTGCTCGCAGTTTCAGGACATTTTTGCAATTTATTGGGTCTGACTTACATTATCAATTTTCTACATTACTGTTTGGGCTATCTACTACACCTTGAGTGTTTACGAAGTGTCTGGTCCCAGTGGTTGCTTATTGCAAAACCATAGGCATTCACATATTTCCTTATTTAGATGACTTGCTGGTTTGTGCAACTTCTGTATCCAGGTGCTGGTATTCCTTAGACAAGGTCACATCCCTCCTTTCCCACCTGGACATCAAAGTGAATTTTCAAAAGTCCTTTCTCACACCCTCTCAATGAATTGTTTTCCAGGGGTGTTGGATAGGCAAGTAAAAAGGATGCCCTTATGGCCAGAAGACAATGTTCTGACATAACAGCACACTTTTCTTGGATTTATATTTCTTCTAGATGTAGCCAGAGCAAGAGAGTTCCTTAAAATTGTAAGCCATATGGCATTAGTGATCCTCATAATACCATTATCCAGACTACAAATGAGAAAAAGTTAATATAACTTGAAGAATTGTTGAACCTAGCACCTTCATCCCATGGATTGGAGGTACCAGTACTGGGATTTGTGAAACAGGAACTACAGTTGTGGAGGGATCAACTGTTTCTGAATCCAGGACTCTGTTTCTCTCTCTGTCTCTTCAAACCCTAGTCCATTGTGTCTCGACAGATTCTTTTGATTTTGTGTGGGGAGCAGTGTCAGTGAGAGTTCAAGCCTGTGGGGTCCTCAGGACCTGCCAAAGCACATAAACATAAAATAAATGCTGGCAGTGATTCATTCATTAAAAGTTCTTTCCTGCTTATGGACTCCTGGTCCTTTTTCTAGTAGTCACAGACAACACTACTGCGATGTGTTACCTGATGATGCAAAGGGGTACAAGGTCATACCCTCTTTGCCAATTGGAAGTGATGGCCTGGGAGCTGGATGTATAGTATTCTCTGACTCTTCAGGCCTTGCACATTCCATCAGAGCAGAAAACAATAGCAGACACACTAAGCATAACCTGGACAGATCCTCATAAGTGGAAAATCCCTGTAGAGGTCTTCCAGGGCTTGATCCAGATGTGGGAACACCTCATGTAGATCTGTTCCCCTCCTTTCAAAACAGACAGCTGAAAAAATATCTGTACAAAACATTCTTACCGCCATGTGTAGAATACAGGATGCTGTTATCATTCCCATGGTCAGTAATGTTCCTGTATGAATTTCCACCCTTTCCAATAATTCCCAGGGTACTTCTGAAGATTCAGAAGGAATTTCTAAACATCATTGTGGTAATCCCTTTTGGCCAGGCAAAATTGGGTGTCCCTTTTAATGGAATTGGCCATGGAGCAATTGGCACACACTTCCTCACAGATTGGATCTGCTCACACTGCATCAGGGCTTGATGGAACTCCCCAGCTTAGAGCAATTGTAACTAACAGCATGGATGATTCTGTTTTGATACATTTTAGGTACTTGCTCCATGAGGGTTTGCAGCATGTATTTTAGGAGCAATAAAACTACAACTAGGAAATCTTAAGTTTACTAGTGGAAGGGCTTTCTAGTTGGTGCCTAGCCAGTAATAGAGATCATGAAAGGGTTTTGACCTCTCTGGTTTTGAAATATTTGTCTGAGCTACGTGGAGATAGTTTGTCACATACGTCTATCAGAGAGCATCTTGCAGCCATCTCAGTGTGTCTGCCCACTGATACTTGTCTTTTTTTTCTCTTTTTGTGGTCAGTTTATGAAAGGAATGTTGCACGTGAGACCTCCTCAAAAACAAATTTCTCCTGCTTGAGATCTCAAATTTGTTGTTGAAGAATTGATCTTAGCTCTTTTTGAACCTGCTTTCTAGGATGATTTATAGTTAATTTCTTGAAGATTGTTTTAGTCATTGCTCTGACAACTGCAAAATGAATCTCTCATGGAGGGCCACCTCTGTCTAATTTTTCACAAGGACATGGTTGTGTTATGCGCTGATCTATCATTCATGCCTAAAGTTGTCTCTGAATTTACCTTGAATGAAGCCATTGATATCCAAGGGTTCTATCCTGATCCAAAAATTAAGGGAGAAAAGATCCTACATAGCTTGGATGTGCACAGGCAGCTCAGGTACTGCCTTAATAGAGCAAAGCCCTTTAGGAATGCTGAACAGCTGTTTGTCTGCTGTATAGGGACTCAGAAAGGTCAGCCTGTCTCTAAGCAAACTATTGCACAACAGTTATTCTCTGCTATTGTTTTCTGATACTCCAACCATGGTAAATCACTTCCAGGTAAGGTCAAGTCTCATTTGACTAGGGCCCTGTCCTCTCTGATGATATATAGGAAAGGGTTGGACTCTAGAAGCTTTCTACAGGCAGCAACCAGGTCCTGTGTTCATACCTTCACAAAGCACTACAAACTGGATTTATTTTCAAGGTCCAGAGCAGGCTTTGCTAGGACCATTCCCCAAAAGGCTCCTGGGGTCCTTATTCTTCCACCTCCCAGGCAGACTGGGAATCTACCCAAAATGCCCCTGAGACAGTAGGAGTGAAGAATATAGTGCAGCTTACATATATCCTGTTTACCTGTAATAGTGGATGTTCAAATTCCTCACTGCCTCAGTGTTAGCATCCACCCACTATGCCCCAGACTGTACATAGTTTGTGAGTTTCAACATTTTTAATTTGATTGTTGTTGGATTTGGTTTTAATATTGTATTTTTATTGCCTGCAAATTTACTCTTGATGATTCTGGCTTAAGTTTATTTCTTTCTTTGTGGAAGTAAACAAGCCTGAACACTCACTTCATGTAACAACTGAAGGTTTCCCTCTTGGGATATGCTCAGCCAATCAACTAGCAGAGGAAGAGAGAGGGAGGGGAGTCTGAGCTTTTGAAAGCTGGATAGTACTGGGTTACATTGGCAGTAAAAAATTTGAACATCTACTGTTACAAACAAGTAGAACATATACAACTGTACTTCCCAAATGATTTATATACCTGACCATAAGAACTATGAATGTTTGCGCAACAATCTAAAATAGTGTGTTTATATCACTTTTGTAGAGTGAAAATACAATTGAAATATCTGAAAAGACATGAAATGTAACACTTTAATATCTTCATGCACACATCTTAGTTTCTAGAATGTAATAACACTGTTCTTGATACTGCAATGTCACTTCTTTAGCCACTTGTTTATATAACTCTGTACTTTCCTGGGCATTCATCATTTTATTAATCTGACAGAGGGTCTGTCTCCCCAGCCTCTTTTCTGAAGCACTCTAAATCAGCAAACAGACAAAATTGCTCATTATGTTGCCCTTCTATACTTGTGTCTCTGAATTTGGTCCTTTACTGATTCCTAACTTAATAAATCATAGTAGAAATTGTTTAAATTTATTTAAATGATGAAAATTAACCAAGGGGTATTACTATATCTTGAAATTATCAGTATTGACCAAATTGTCATAGATCATAGATAGTTGCTACACGTCCATCAATGCCTTTTTTTCATGGAATAGTCCCAACAGGTGAAGCTGTTGAATCTTTGTGTAGATTTATTAGTTAATAAGTATAAGAAGTCTTAATTTTAAGTTATGGTTGTCAAAGAAATTTAACCACATGGCAGTGTTACAGTTCAGTTTGAATAGTATTGACTAAACAAACATAAATTTTATGTAAATGAAATCTGACGTCCTACTCACCCTCAAGAAAATTAAGATCTGATGTTGTCAGTTTTCATTCTATTCTCAGCTGATGGGTTGGGATCTGATCCCTCGGATCTGTTTTGTTCGTTGCTAAAGCTCATGGAAAACAAGAACTCTCAAGCATCTCCCTTACCCACAATGCACCAACCCCATTTACCACAGATCTTGTTTGCTTCTTTTCAGTGAAAAATGTGGTTTCCAACACTTTTGAGTGATATTTAGATAAGTTATAAAAATTTTCGCTTATTTGCTTAATTCTCCCTTCTCTGTTTACAGTAAGTTTTTCCTTTGCCTTTCGCACTTCTTTTTGATTTGTCTTCTACTAATTTTTTTTATCTTCTCTTCCCTTTCTTGCACTCCCGTATCTGTTGATACTGTTGTTAGCATCTTTCCTTAGTACATTTTATGTAGTTTTTGCAATGCTATTGCTGGCACTAGTTCTTTACCTTTCCTCTCTATCTGTGTTTAAAAAAAAGTAGTAGTATTAGAAATAGATTTCTTCCCTTTCTTTTTTGTTGCTATGTCATTATGGCAGATAAAGCTCCAGCAGGCTTTAAGAAATGTTCTAGTTATGGGCATAGGCTCACTTTATCAGATGCCCATACTTTATGTGTATATTGTTTAGGACTGCTCCATTTACAGAAAGATTGCTCTATTTGCCACAGTTTTAACCCAAGGGCGTTAGTTGAACGTAAGTACAAACTCATTCTGAAAGGTCTTTTGCCTTCATCTTTTGGAGAGGCTGTATCCGGAGAGAAATATCCAAGGACAAAAACAAAATCTTCATCTCCAAGGCCTTCTTCTTCCTCCTCTGCTTCAGAATCCTCAAAGAAGAGGTCACACAAAGATCCAATTTCACCCTCGGACCCGAAGAAGGTGAAAATGTCTGATCCAACTTTTTCGGATCTGAAACTCTCTAAATTACACTCTCCTGTTGCTGGTACTTCTACTTTGACCCCTATTATTTTACCAAGGACTCAGTATTCACTGTCAGTGGATCCCATACCCTCCAGGGTACCTTACCCATTTCTGAAAAGATCCATATCTCCTTTGGTGCTTTTCACTTGTTCTTACAGAAGTCTCACAGAGGAAGATGTGGAAAGAGTGGTGAGGAAAATACTCTTAACGCAGGGTAGGATGGGTATTCCCTCGGCTTCTACCCCTCTGGCTTAGGAGGTCCATGTTTCTGTTACACCCCTACTACAACTTCCTCCTGTGACTCCTTCAGTGGTCTAAAAGTCGATGGATACTAGCTACCCGGATCTGTTTTGCTTGGAACCAAAGATTGCTGCATCCTTGGATCCTTAGCTTACTCTGATTGCTCTGATTCTGTCAGATCCAGAGATCTCTCATAGCTAAAGCTTCATTTTTGGATCCAAGGTGCTGCAGTTGACTCTGGGGCTTTCAGAGCCATCTGTAAACCAAGGATCCTTGACATTGGACAGCTCAACTCTGGCTTCCATCTCAGCCATGGTCCAGAAGCTTGTCTTCTCTGATCCGAGGTCTTCCCTTTCTCCTGGGCGATCAGCTTTCCAGGTTGTTGTGAAGAGAGTTTTCTCTACCTCGACAGAATGGAAGGATCCTAGATCTTCAACCCTGACATCTCAGCATTCAGAGCCTCAACAAATCTTTCCACATGGACAGCTAGTACCAAGACCCCATGTGTTCCCACAGAGAGTATTGATTTCTTCTTCTGACACCCATCCGGATCATCCCACAGAGGAGGTCCCTAAGAAGAAGACATGCAAGAGGAAGCATCTAGACTCACCAGAGGAGTTCCTCACAGAAGATACAGATTTCAATGAAGGTGAAGCTGTATCATTTGGTGACATTGAACACAAGAGTTGGGTGTATTTTATTATTATTATTATTATTACTATTATTATTATTTTTGTGTTCATTGTTTTTGTTTTGTTATTTGCACCTTTATTGCACCTTCTGCATTGGTTATCAGATCATTTGAAGACATCCTTGAAATCCTAAAAGAAAGAGGTGGCTGGATGCCCAACATCATCGTCTGAGGAGTCCGTATTTCTAGAGGCCTTTGGTACTGGCCCATCTACCTCCTAGTTGACTCGACCACTGATGAGTTAATTGAGTTGATCTTTCAGTGGCCGTGGAAGGAACCTGACACCAGTGAACCTATACCTTGGAGACCAGATAAGATTGTGACACCACCCATGGACAAACAGTTTTGAAGAAAAGGAGTGCTCATTGATGCCATGGTCGCAGCAGTGGCCAACAAAAAGGAACTTGCTGAGAAGAGTTCCACTGTCCATCCTCCCAACAGGGAGTCACAAACGATGGACAGATTTGGGAAGCATGTCTGTGCTTCAGTGACCTTTGCTTTAAGGTCTCTGAATTATTTGGCACACTTTACAAGACTTCAGAGGGATTTGATTAAGGAGTTATCAAATACCGTCTCAGGAGTTGTTTCTAAAGAAGTTCAGTCATCTGTGACTTCTCAGTTGGCTACCCTGCAATCCATTTCTAATTCCTCTATGAGGTTGGTTTCTCATGTAGCAGAAGGAACCTTAAGGGCAGTGGGTTCAGGCATTTCCATTAGGAGTCATGACTGGATGCGATTGTGTGATTTTGTGGAGCCCTTCAAGTTCTTGTTCGTCAATGCCCCCTTTGACGGCTTGTCTTTGTTTGGCCCCAAGGTGAAGGGCACATTATCCAGGTGTGAAAAGGATGGAAAAACCCCGTCTGCTGCGGGAGTATGTTTTTCGACCCCTCTGACATCCTTTTCCTGGAGTCAATGCGACAGTCAAAAAATGTGGTTCAAGAAGTATCAGGGTCAGTTTAAAGATACACATGGAGGAGGTTCCCTCAAAGGCAGAGGACGGAGTTCTAATGGACGACTACACCCACATGGCAGAGCTGGCCCACAAAACTGGGGATCCAGAGAATCCTTCTTTGACAGACCCTACCAGTGCTCCTGAAGAGAGGCCCAATTTTCCTGTTCTGGAGGCAGTCAGTGGACATTTATCCCTGCACCAGAGAGCCTGGCTAGACCTAGCAAAAGATACTTGGGTGCAAAGGTTTATTTCCAGAGGTTATATAATTCCCCTTTCCCTTCTTCCCCCAAACTCAAGAAAAATCCCCAATGTTCCACACAGTCAGAGGGAAGAGGCAGCAATTTAAATTCAAATGCTCCTAGAAAAAAAAGTCATCCAAGATGTCCCACCAGACCAGATAGAATCTGGAACTTACTCAAATTCTTTTTAGTGCCAAAGAAAACAGAGGACTGGAGACCAATTTTTGATCTCACCAATTTATACAAGTCAGTACAATGAACCAAGTTTCAGATTGTCATAGTTCAGTCCATTCTCTCATTTCTAGGCAAGGACAACAGGATGTGCTTAATAGACCTCAGGAGGCGTACTGTCTTATAGAAATGAACAGATTATCCAGAAGGTATTTACATTTCCTGCTAGGAGCCAGTCATTACTAGCTCAGAGTTCTCCCCTTTGGACTCACCACAGCCCCAAGGGTGTTTACTAAGTGCATAGCAGTAGTAGCAGCTCACTTAAGACTGCAAGCATTCCAGGTGTTTCCATATCTAGATGACTGACTCATTTCCACTCTGACCAGGCATCAACTGATAAGGGCAAGAGATCATGTTCTCCAGCCTTGCTGTCTTCTGGGGATAACCATAAACCATGAAAAGTCTCAACTAAAACCACCTGAGAGTCTAGAATTGATAAGAGTGATACTCAACACAAAGTCAACCATAGCTTCACTACCGCCCCCAAGAGTTCAGTCCATATGATCACAAGTCACTAAGATAAGCTGCAATACCAATATTTCAGCCCACTTGGTCCTTCAAGCTCTGGGTTCCATGGCACCGGCAATAACATTAGTACCTTTAGCCAGATTTTACATGAGAAGTTTTCAGTGGATGCTAACCACACAATGGTCAATACTTTACCAACCCATGTCTTATCAGGTACGAATCACTCATACATGCAAGCCAGATCAGAGGTGGGGGATTCGATCAGATCAGGTTCTACAAGGCTGTCTGTTTATTCCCCCTCAGCCCAAGGCTATAGTGAGCATAGACACTTCCCAACTAGGGTGGGGGAGCATTTTCTGGGGAGAATAGTTTCCCGGAGAGGCCAACATCCATATCATTGTCCTAGAGATGAGAGCAGTGCTTTTAGCATTGCAGGCCTTACAGAATGCTCTCCCTTTTGGGAATATTGCATTTCAAACAGACAATATGTCAGTAGTTTGGTAAATCTATAAGCAAGGAAGGACCAGATCTTACCCCTTGTGTTGAGAAGCTGTCATATTGTGGCAATGGGTGATCTCATCCAACCACTTTCTCATAGCAATGCATATTTGGGGAAATCCAATGTGATAGCATACAAACTGAGCAGGTGCCTTTTTCTACTTTATGAATGGTCCTTCAACAAAAATGTCACAGAAATAATTTTCCATCAGCGGGGCCAGCCTTGCTGCAGTCTTTTTGCCTTCCCTCTAAACAACAAATGCAGCAGCTACTTTGCTCTTATCCCCCCACAGGGGAATCACCAAGGGATGTTCTACTTTACTACTGGCCCCCTGGTTTGCATTACTCCTTTCCACCCATACCGCTGATTCCAAAATTCCTTCATAAAGTTGTCATGTTGAAGAACAAAGTCATCCTCATTGCACCTTACTGGCCTCTACAAATTTGATTCCCCTTCCTGTGGCCTCACTTGTTTCACCAACCTCGGATTCTGAATAGAACTCCAGACCACCTGTCTCATCTGACAGGCATGATTCATCCAAACATAACCAACCTCAGGCTGACCGCCTGGCTTCTCCAGTTCCATTAATAGCCAGACTACATATGCTGTCTTCACCTCTTCATCAAATACTTGTATCTTCCCATAAGCCTTCCACCAGAAAGGTTTATTCAGTGGGGTCACCTAAATAGGTCTGAACCCTTTTCAACCGCCATACATAGGATTTTTGAATTTTTGTCCTATCTTTTTAAAGAAGGAGGTAGTTCATCAACCATTAAAGTTCAGTTAGCGGCTGTATCACATTTTCACATTGTTTTTAATAGTTCCTGTGTCATCTCTCGCAAATTAAGCAAAGCTTTCTTGAAAGGCACTCTTCTTCTAAAGCCCCCTTTTAGAGATCCTTTTCCTTCATGGGACCTGAATTTGGTACTGTAGGCTCTTACTAAATCTCTCTTTGAACCAGCAGCTCTATGTGACCTTACATTTCTTTCCTGGAAGACAATTTTTCTGGTGGCTATTACCTCTGCCAGATTAATTTTTGAGATTCAAGCCTTGTCCTCTAAACCACCGTATTTGATTTTTCACAAGTACAAAGGTACGCTACGGACTAATGCTTCCTTTCTTTCTAAGGTGGTGTCAGACTCTAGTATTAAGCAATCCATTGATTTGCCAGTATTCTTTCCTAAATTTGCTAACAAGGGTGAATACACATTACATTTATTAGCTGTCCACAGACATTTATGTTTCTACCTATCTAGAACAAAAGGCTTCAGAAAATCTGACAAATTTTTTTGTTTCATTCACAGAAGTAAAATTGGGAAAACCAGTTGCCAGAGTCACTTTATCTCGGTGGCTAACCGACTATTTCATTTGTTTATAACAAATTGGACATTACTGTACCAAAACTGTTAAGAGCCCTTTCAGCTAGGTCCATGGCTACTTCCTCAGTGTTTCAGTCCATAATGTCCATGGATGATATATGCGCAGCAGCAACCTGGGCTTTGTTACTCATTACAAATTGGATCTGGTCTCCAGAGGTATAGCATCATTTGCTCAGTGGTGCTCAGGAATACCCTTCCTTGAGTCCACCCTGGATTTTAGGTAATTGGGGACTCTGTCTCATCAGTTGAGGATAGAGTGAAAATTGAGATCATCAGATAAAGAAGTTATGTATTCACCATAACATTCCATTTGTTTTGCCCATTTTCATTCTGCCTCAACTCCCCTCCCACCAACCCCCGTCCTTGAAACATCTGGAAAGATGAGTGGTTACAAGGCATTTCTGTTCTTTAAATTTAGCTCCAGGTATAACCTTCTCCATTTCTGAATATGAATATGCCTTTTCTACTAAAGTCAGCGAACAAAATCTGAGGTAATTGGGGTTGATGCATTGTGGGTAAGGGAGAAGCTCGAGAGTTCTTGGTTGCCATGAGCTTTAGCAACTACCAAATTGAATCCATGGAATCAGATCCAAACCCATCAGTTAAGGAAGAATGAAAATGGACAACACATAGGGAACATTATGGTGAGCACATAGCTTCTTTTTAATGCTTATTACTTCAAAAATTTGCCAAAATCAAAATCAATCTTTTACCATAAAGTCAGCAAATAATACTGTCATTGAAACTGTAACTCACAGTAAACGTCTAGGCGTTTTAGTAGATGACAATCTCAAATAAGGCCAGCATATACTGCACATCATTAAATCTACACAGCAGAAACTAGGCTCCCACTGCAAGGTCAATGGATTCCTTCCATGTACTGCAAGAAAAACTCTGGTCACCACATTCTTATTGCCATCTTTCTTATACACCGGTCCTATCCTAACAAACTTAAACAATACTCAAAGAAAGAAACTTGTGTCCTGCCACAATAAAATAGCTAAATTTGCCACCAATCTTCCTAATAGAACTCACCATTGTCATAGCTTAAAATAATTAAACTGGCTTGAATTACACAACTGTCTTAACGTTTTCACAACTAACTACAGCACACAAACTCATTCATCATCCAGAAAAATGCCCTACACTACAAGACTTATTACCACCCTTCTGTCCTGCAAAGGGCTTCCGCTCGAGTGACAAATTCTTATTATTTACAAATAAGTCAAATATTGTTGCAAGAGACTCACTCCACTCCCAATACTTTGCTAACCTCTGGAATAGTATCTCCACACAAATAAAACTTTCTGACAAACTCAATAGTTTTAAACTACTTCTTAAACAACATCTTAACCAGTCCTGGTCCTGCACATGCTAATCACAAGGTTAAGAACTTGTGTTCACCATACAGTGCCCTCCAAATACTTTCCTTAAACAGAATACTCTCACCCTTTCACTGAAATGATAAAACAATTTTTATATGTAACTGATGCCTGCACAATCCACTAAGTTGCACATGGGCTTTCTCTTTAATAACTTCTACCTCTGCAAAATCTTAGACTATATAAATGTATCCACTGCTTGTGTATAAATATAAATAGAAATGTAAATACTCTGTGTTTAATTGGAACTTGGTATAATACAATGTAAGCAAATGGAGCCTCCACTGAAAATGAGTATTACCCATTCAGACTTTCTTGATAAACAAAGACAAATAAATGAATAAATAAATAAATAAAATGAACATTAAAGAAGGAAGGACACAAGGAACTCTGAAAATGTAAAGATTTTGAACACGAATGTTATAATAAGACATTATTTTAGTTATGCTTTTCTCTCATCTGCCTTTTCTGTTACTATTTTAAGAAACTAGCCTGAATACAAGTCTGACATTTAGATAAGAAAGCAAAGACTGAATAAACCTAATAGTTTGATATATCTGCAAAATTTTATGAGACACTGATACTTAGAAAGATTAAATCACTTAAATCTTTTTACTTGTGAAAATGTGATTTTTTTTTTTTTGATAATGGTATAAGTATCAGTTTAGCCTATCGTGTACCAGAAAAGATGAATAATTTGTGAGGGATGAAAGATGGATATCAGTGTAAATGGGTGGAGAATTAGATAATACTATTGCTTTATAAAATTAAAATAATGTTGAAGGACATTGCATTTTATATAAAGATGGTAAGTACTGATTGGAGGTTTGGTGATTTGACTTAAGCTTGATTAATCCTGATGAACTGAGTGGGGAAGGTTGGGTGATAAGTTAAGCCTTTGTACCATTGAAGAGCAATGTAATAAGCAATTTTATTTATTTGTTGACCAGGAAAGTCTGAGTGAGCAAAGATGGTTTTCAACCGAGGCTGGGGGTGCACTGCTTCAGCAGATACATGTTAAGTTACTCATGACAAAACATTTTTTGCAAAGATATATTATGCAGATACAATTTTCTTTATTTGCTGATTGAGGGTGCTTCAGAAAAAAGTATGTAAATGAGTGCCAGTAAAATGGAGGAAGAAAATTAAATTTGAGAAAAGAATTTAGTTAAAGGTCATAGGAAAGAAAAGTATAATGAGAATGCTATAAATAGTGGCAAAAACATTCTTCTATAGATAAAGAGGTATTTTTCGCTCTTCTGCTACGCAGGTTCTCAAACATATTGATCTGATGTCAGTTTTCATTCATTCCTCAACCATTGGGTTTAGATCCGATCCTTGGATCCGACTCAGTTTATACTATAGCTCGTGGTCAACTAGAGTTCTCGAGCTCCTCCCTACCCATAATGCACCAACCCCTAACATACCTCAGATCTCGTTTGCTGTTTTTGTGTTTAGACATCCTCAGCTTTACTCTCTCTGTCTTTACTCTCGAGCTTTTTGGATAAGTCCAATATTATTATTAACATCTTTTTTCTGAATTTTATATATATATATATATATATATATATATTTATATACATTTATACATATTCTAATGAATTCTAATTACCGTTGCTGGTATTACCTTTTTCTTTTTATAATCTATAGTTTTATGTAACTTTTTACACTTTTGTGTATTTCTTTGTACCATTGTGGTACTTGGTTTCCCTTTTATTCTTTTCCTTCCCTACCTAAATAAAATTATAAAAATAATAAAAGTATAATATCTTTGTTCTATTCTACTTCTTTCTTTAATTCTCAAAATGTCAGAGAAGGATTTAAAAAAAATGCAAAAAATGCGGCCATAAGCTGCCTTACTGTGACATATACATCCTTTATAAGGATTGCTTCCAACTCTTCTTTTTCAGAAGCCTTATCTGGGGCCCACCTCCCCCAAAGCATCTTCCAAGGATGCTCCTATAAAGCCCCAAAAGAATTTGGGTTCTTCCACCCCATCATACACGGAGCCTCCTTCAAAGAAATCTAAAGCAGATCAGAAGCCTTCCAGATCCAAGAAGTCTTCTGCCTTGCCTAAAACATCTTTGGATCAGGGTTCTTCAGCTTCAAAAATTCTACCTTGGGCCAGTATTCCTCATTTATTGACCCAGTGCCTTCAAGACTGCCATCTCTCTTCCTTCAGATACGAAGGTCTAAAGCACCATTCATTGCTTCGTCTCATTCTTCCAGAAGTCTCACGGAAGCAGATGTGGATAGAATGATGAGGAAGTTTCTTTCTGTGCAAGTTCAGATGGGGGTTCTCCCGGTTCTGGCCCCTTTGGGTCAGGAAGTCTTAGCTATATCTACCCTCCAGTCATGGGTCCTTCTCCAATCAAACACTTTGTTTTGGAGTCCTTGGATTTGAGTTTACTGAGACCATCTGGGTCAGATCAGAGAGCTCTGGCATCCTTAGATCTGAAGTTTTCTCTGAATGCTCCAGCTCCGACAAGTTCAGAGCCAAGTGTCTGTCATAGCCATAGCGTCTTGATTGGATCCTAGGTGTTGGAGTCGACTCCAAAGTTTTCGGAGTCATCTCTGCCCCTTGGAGCCTCGGCCATGGACAGCTCAGCTCTGGCCTCTGCCTTGGATGAGTTGCCTTTGGGGCAGATGGAGCCGGTGGGATAGAAGTATGGTTTCTCAGTTCCATCTGCTTCCTTCACCCTGGGAACGATCTACCTTCGAGGTAGTGGAGAGAGTGTTCTGTGCTTCAGCTGGACAGAGGGTCTCTCCCCACTCCAATCTACCTTCTATGTCCCATGTGTGTTTGTGCCAAGAGCTTTCACATTAAGGTCCACAGGGACAGCCAGTTCATACCATTCAGACAACCAAGCAGGGTATTATCTTCTCTTCTGATACTTCCCTGGACTCACTGAGGAAGTACCCCAGAAGGAAAGTGCAAAAGGAGGCACTTGGATTCCCCTCAATAATCTAGCACAGAAGACACAGATTTCAATGAAGGTGATAGGTCCCACAGATCACCACCCAATGACATCTCCTTTGGAGATATTCTGGAGATCCTCAAGCAACATGATGGTTCTTCCTCCCAAAATCCTTTCCCGGAGAAATCAGTGTTTCTGGAGACATTTATATCTGGCCCAAATACCTCCTGGGTGACTCTGCCCGCTGATGCGCTCATTGATTTGATCTCTCAGTGGGCATGGAAGGAACCTGTTGTGACTGAACCCATCCGCAAGAGAGCAGACCGAATGCTGGCACCTCCATCAGCAAGAGAACACTGGAGCAAGGGAGTACCTGAAGATGCCATGGTCATGGCAGTGGTGATGAAATAGTGACTTACAGAACATAGTTCCACTGTCCATCCCCCTAACAGAGAGTCCAGGGTTTTGGACAGGTTTGGGAAGCGTGACTGTGCTTCAATGATCTTTGCACTTAGGTCACTGAATTACCTGGCACACTTTACAAGTTTACAAAGAAATTTGATTAAGGAATTGTTAAATACTCTTTCAGGGTCCACTTCTGCAGAAGCACAAGCTACAGTAGCTTCACAGTTGGCAACCCTTCAGTCCATTTCAAAGTTATCCAGGAGGCTTATCTCTCATGCAGCTGAGGGTAACTCAAGTGCAGTGGTTTCGAGGATCTAAATAAGGAGACATGCTTGGATGCACTTGTGTGACTTTGTGGAGCCCTTCAAGTCTTCTTTCATCAATGCTCCTTTTAATGGATCTTCCCTGTTTGGCCCAAAATTGAAAGATAAACTCTCCAGGTGTGAGAAAGATGGAACGACTCTCTCTGCTGTAGGAGTGTGTTTTTCTAGGAACCAGCATGGGAGACAAAAGATGTGGTTCAAGAAATCCTGGGGTCCTTTCCAAGATCCACGTAGAGATGGCTCCCTCAGAGGCAAAGGGGAGAACAGTAATGGAAGAAGCTGCCCATACAGCAAAGGTGGCCCGCAGGTCCTAGGGTCTAGAGACACTCTCTCTGTTAGGCCCTACTAGCACTCCTGAAAGGAAGCTCGATTGTCCCCCTCTAGAGGCAATTAGAGTTTCTTATCCCTGGACCAGAGAGCCTGGCTAGATATCACAAAAGACACCTGGATGCAGAGGATTATTTCTAGAGTTTATATAACTCCCTTTTCCCTTCCACCTCTATCTTCACAAAAGTTTCCCAATGTTCCATGCAATCAGATGAAAGCAGCAGCTCTAGAAATTCAAAAGCTTCTAGAAAAAAGAGTGATCCAAGAAGTCCCACCAGACCAGAAAGAATCCAGAACTTACTCAAGATTTTTTTTTAGTGCGAAAGAAAATGGGACTGAAGACCAATTTTGGTTCTCAGTAACTTAAACACGTCACTTCAGCACTCAAAGTTTCTGATGGTCACAGTTCAGTCCATACTGCCTTTTCTAGGCAAGGACAATTGGATGTGCTCGAGAGACCTTCAAGATGCATACTATGATATAAAAGTGAACAAGTGCTCCAGAAGTTTCCTGTGCTTCTGGATGGCAGCCAGTCATTACAAGTTCAGAATACTTCCCTTTGGCCTCCCCAGAGAAACCAGGGTGTTCAGCAAATGCATGGCAGTGGTAGCAGTTCACTTGAGACTGCAGGGATTCAGAGTGTTTCTGTGTTTAGACAACTGTCTCATTACCGCTCCGACCAAGAATCTACTAACAATAGCGAGAGACAAGGTACTCCAAACTTGCTCCCTCTTGGGAATTACAATAAATTGCAACAAGTCTCAGTTGCTTCCATCACAAGCACTGGAATTCATAGCCGCGCATCTCAATACAGTAACAGCAACAACCTCACTTCCTCTAAACAGCATTCAGACTTTTAGTTTCCAAGTCGCAAACATTATTCAAAACACCAGAATTTCAGTCCAGTTATTTCTTCAGGATTTGGGCTCAGTGTCAGCAGCCATAATTCTTGTTCCCCTGGCAAAATATCACATGAGAATTCTTCAGTGGATGCTAGCATCCCAACAGCAGCGGCCTTAGGTCAGCTGGTGCCCTAGGCAAAAGGGCTCCACAGTGCCCCCCCACACCACCCAGGTGCCCCCAACCTAGTCTACCTACACCAAATAAATACTGGAGAAGCACCCCTGCTACAAATGTTTATCAAAAGATGTCGGTTCAATTAAGGATTACAGAGATGTGCAAGAAATACCTTTGGTGGTGGATAAGGTCAGATCAGCTTTTACAAGGCTGTCCATTTATTCTCCCTCACCCCACAGCCATAGTGACCTCAGACACAATCCCAGTGTGTGGGGGGGGCACATCCTGAGGAAAACAGTGCAAGGCACTTGGTCCCCTGAAGTGGCCCATTTGCATATAAACTTTCTGGAGATGAGAGCAGTGCTTTTAGCATTGCAAGCTTTTCTGGATGCTCTGCCTCTAGGACCAATTGCAATACAAACGGACAACATATCACTGGTTTGGTACATCAGCAAACAAGGAGGAACCAGATTTTACCCCCTGTGTCAAGAAGTTCTCAGAGTGTGGCAATGG
Organism: Protopterus annectens; assembly: GCF_019279795.1. Classification (NCBI taxonomy): domain Eukaryota; kingdom Metazoa; phylum Chordata; order Ceratodontiformes; family Protopteridae; genus Protopterus; species Protopterus annectens. The sequence continues at coordinate 1,064,786,520 of NC_056739.1, forward strand.
GTGATCTCATCCAGTCGCTTCCTGACAGCAATACACATTCTGGGGAAGTCTAACATGAAAGCAGACAAACTGAGCAGGTCTATTCTTCTACCTCACGAGTGGTCTGTCAACAAAAAAAGTGACAGAGGTAATTTTCTTTCAGCGGAGCCAGCCTTGCTGAGATCTTTTTGTGTCTCTTCTAAACAACAAATGCAGCAGGTTCTTTGTCCTAATCCCCCCTCCAGGGGAATCACCAAGGGACGCTGTGGTCCACAACTGGTCTTCTTTACGCTTATGCAGTATCTCCCTTAATTCCCAACTTCATACAGAAAGCTGCAAGATTGAAGAACAAAGTCATCCTTATTGCACCTTACTGGCCTCAACAAGTTTAGTTCCCCTTCCTTTGGCCTCATCTAATTTATCCACCTTGGATTCTGGATGCAATTTTAGACCTGCTGTCTCACCCGACTGGCATGGTTCACCTAGATATCTCAAACATAAAGCTGACAGCATGGTTTCTCCACTTCTGTTAATAGCCAGACAATCTATGCTCTCATCTCCTGTCTGTCATATACTTTTGTCTTCCCACAAAGCTTCCACTAGGAAAACCTACAAGACTATGTGGAAAAGATTTGTTTGTTGAGTGCATCAAAAAAGTATTGACCCCTTTTCAGCCCACCCCCACACACACAAAGTGTACTAGAATTTTTGGCAGAAATTTTTAATGAGGGAGCTAGCTCCTCTATCATTAAAGTTCAATTAACATCAATCTCTAATTTTCATATAGGAGTTGGCAGTTCATCTTTAGCTTCTGCAAAGATCTGCAAGGCCTTTTCTAAGAGGTACTATTTTATTTAGACCACCTTATAAAGGTTGCACTCCTCCATGTGATTTGAACCTTATTCTGCAGGCCTTAATACATTCCCCATTTGAACCAGCTGCAAAATGTGATCTTAATTTTTTTGTCTTGAAAGACCTTATTTCTAGTGGCCATTACCTCTGCCAGAAGAATTTCAGAAGTCCCAAGTGTTATCCTTTAAACCTTCTTACTTGGTTTTCCATAACGATAGGGTGACATTAAGAACTAATCCTTCTTTCCTTCCTAAGGTGGTGTCAGAATTCACTATCAGTCTATTAACTTGCCCATTTTCTTCCTAAGATTTGAAAACAAAGATGAATACATGTTGCATGTACTAGAAGTTCATAGATAACTGCGTTTTTACTTGCACAGAACAAAAGACGTTAGAAAATCTGATGAATTATTCATATCTTTTGCAGATAACAAATTGGGCAAGTCTGTAACAAAAGTGACATTGGCAAGATGGATTACAGACTGCATAACCTTTGTGTGTAAGAAATCAGACTTTTCATTAATAAAATCTTTAAAAGCTCACTCTACAAGGTCTATGGCAATCTTGTCAGTGTTATTATCCGACCATTCCATGGATGACATTTGCGCAGCTGCTATTTGGGCCAATAGTCATACCTTTATTACTCGTTACAAATTGGATCTGGTCATAAGGAGAAGAGCAGCCTTTGGTTCAAACGTACTCAGGAAAATGCTTCTTAGAGTCTACCCGGGATATAAGGTAGCTGGGGACTCTGTCCCAGTGGTTGAAGAATGAATGAAAATTGCCATCAGATAAAGAAGTTATGTACTTACCATAACGTTCCATCTGTGTTGTCCATTTTCATTCTTCCTTAACCTCCAATCCACCAAACCCCAACCATTGACATTTTGGACTTCCAGGAAGAATGAGATGCTATCATGACACCGCTGTGTCTTCTATGGCACTCCAGATATTGTTTCTCTTTGTTAGAAACAGTATTCACATCGTTACTATTTATATCAACTAGCAAACAAGATCTGAGGTATGATAGAGGTTGATGCATTATGTGTAGGGAGGAGCTCGAGAGTTCTAGTTGGCCACGAACTACAGCATCAGCTGAGTCGGATCGAGGATTGGATCCAAACTCAGTGGTTGAAGAAGAATGAAAATGGACAACACAGATGGAACATTATTGTAGGTACATAACTTCTTTTTTTTTGCTCTTCTGCTACTCAGGTTCTCAAACAGTATGATGAAAGTGGGGAAGTTGATTCAGGCAATTCAAATCCTGTAGGTCTTCCTCTTTCACAGAAAAGCCAAATAAGCAAGACTAGGCCTTTTCTGCCATACAGACTGCTAAAAAGAGATGGTCGGAAGAAAATAACAAAAAACATGGGTCCTTTCAGAAAAAGTGACAGACCAACAGTATAGAATGCCTATGCCAGCGCCCCCCATTCTCCTCCAGTCAATATCTCTAAAATCATCCCTCAAACCATTCCTCAACATTTTCCTGTGGCAAATGATTGTTTCAAATTCTTGGGTTCTAAAAGTAGTTTAGGTGGGTTACAGATGGCATTGCATACAAAAAGCCTCCTGTCAGGGGAATTCCTCCACACCCTGCAAACCAAGCAACATATTTTCCTCAGGTTCATCAATCTTTATACACCTGTAGAGTCATGGAACCAGTGTCCAGTAAGTCATGGGAGCAGGGGCTGCTATTACAGAATGTTTGTGGTTCATAAGTTCATAGGTGTGTATTAGGCTAATGGCCCTGGAGCCTTTACAAGCCTAGCCCTTAGGATTACACTGGCATTGTGCCACCTGACCTTAGTTCCCAGTGCCTCTGTCAAGTAGAGCCACTGGAGTGATCCCCGGGGTGAATTTTCTATTTACCATCCACTCATCAAGATTTCTGTTGAACAGGGCCAGTGAGGTGCTCTGTTTGACATGTATGGGAAGTCTGTTCCATAGCATGGGCAGCCTCTGGGTATGAACCTGTCCCTCCAGCACGTTTTGTTGATTGTGGTAATGAGGTTGAGGTCTCTGGAGCATGTGGTGTGGAGGGATTGGGGTTTCTTTAGATGTAGCATTTCTAACAGAGCTGGGTCAGACATGGCTTTGTAAGTCAAGCAGAGATCGCCTCTAAGTAGGTGATATGAGACAGAGAATAGTTGGAGTTTTTTGAGTCTGTCCATATAGGACAAGTATTTAAGGCCTAGAATCCTCTTTGTGAGGTACTTGTGCGGCCTCTCCAGTTGTTGCTGGTGTCTAGTGAGGTACATGCCAAATGGGGCATTGTACTTGATGATTGGCCTAATGAGGGAAGAGTAGAGGGAGACAATGACCTCTTTCTTCCTGGATGCAAAACCCTTAGTAATGAGATGTGCCACATAGAAGGACTTTCTGACCACAGTGGCAATGTGGCGGTTGAAAGAGAGGTTGCTGTCAGCCTGTGTTCCTAGATCTCTTATAACACCTTCTTTGGTACCAAAGTGGTCTCTTGGAGATCAGTACTAGAACTTATATTTCTAAGTCTGTATCTGAAAATATGAAAATTCAAAATGTTGACCTTACAGAACCTGTTATCTCTCATTCCTCATGAGTTACTTAGTAACGCTAGATTTAAAAGATGCTTCTTACCACATTCCGGTAGCCATAAGCTTCAGGAAAGTTCTCAGGCTCTCTGCTTATAGGCCACATTATCAGATTCTTCTATCACCCTTTGGTTTATCTCCAGCTCCAAGGGGATTCATAAAATGGTTAGCTCCAGTCATAGCTTATTGCAGACTAAATGGCATTCACATTTTTCCTTATTTAGAGAACATACTTATCTTTGCAGAATCTTTATCCTGAGTCATTAACTTGGGTTATATCTGAAGACAAATCTGGGATTCAAGAAAAATATTGAAAAATTCAAAATATTGCAAAATTCACATTGACTGTATCTCATAGGACTGTGTTTTCTCTTCAAAAGGCCTATTTGACACAAGAAAACGTGGATTTTTATATGGAATATTTCCTGAACTTCTCTGAAAGAATTTCTCAGGATCTTAGGGTTTATGGCTTCTATGATTCTCATGATTCCCTTAACCAGGTTACAGATGAGAAAGATGTAATGGTTTCTGGAAAAAAAAAAAACACATAGATCCAGACTTTGCATTCTCAAAAGTTTCAAACTGAAGTTTTTGCCTTTATAAGAAATTAATTGTATTGGTAGAGACAACAAGTTCAGCAGAACCTAGGCCTTAGACCCTAAACCAATCTCTCATCATAAACATGTCAGAATTTGCTTGGAGAGCATTTTCCATAGGAGTAAATTTGTTAGGCCTGTGAAGTCTTTCGCACATACCAAAACATATTAACATAAAGGAGTTGTTGGCTGTGATCCATGCCATGAAACATCCGTGGTCCCCAAGACCGCTTCAAATGATTACACACTCATGTGGTACATAAACAAGCAGGAAGGTACAAGGTCATAGCCCCTAATGCAGGATGACTATAAAGGACTGAGATTTAGCTCTTAAGCATTCCTTAACTTACCAAGCATCTTACATTGTGTCAAACCAAAACATAGTGGCAGACTCACTGAGCAGCACTAGGACAAACCCTCACAAATGGAAATTGAATGAGAGTGGTCTTCCAGAAACTGATCCAGTTATGGAGAACACCTCAAATAAACCTGGTCACCTTCTTTCAAGGCAGACGTTTAAACAGGTTGGGAGGGTGGCTTAAAGGCTAAGGTGCTTGCCTTGCAAACACAACATGCAGGGTTTGAGTCTCACAAGGGATAACTGGCTAAGCTTAAAATGGCTCGCAAGGGCAGTTAGCTTAGTACTAAACTATGAAACTATGAACTATGAACCTATGAACAAATTTTGCTACAAGGCTCCTTTCAAGCAAGCCTGGAAAACAGATGCACGTTCATTCCCTTATATGGGAATGATCTTTTATGCCTTTCTTCTGATGTTAAGATTCAAAAGGATACCCCTCAAAAATCACTGTGGTGTCCCCCTTTTGGCCCATGCAACATCAGTTCTTATTTTTTATGGAATTGGCCAAGGACAATTACCACAAGCTTCCTTATAACCTGGATCTTCTCATTCAAGACAAGGGGGATTTTATACACCCCAATTTCAATCAACTACATCTGACTGCCTGGATGATTTAGTTCTAAAACCCTTGTGGCACTTATTTGATGAGGGTGTGGACCAGGTACTAAAGGAGTCAAGAAAGCCTGGTACTAAAAAATTATATCTTGATAAATGGAATCAGTTTTCTCGTTGCTGGCTAAGCAATAAGCAGGGATCCATCAGGGATTTTGTACCACTGGTGCTCAAATATTAGTGTGACTTACTTTCATCTCAACTCTCATATTCCTCTGTAAAGATTCATCTTGCTGCAATTTCAGCATGTCTGCCCATGGATCCCCCTCTGTCTTCTTTCTTTGTTGTAAAATAATTTTTGTGAAGAGTTTTACAATAGAGACCGCCTTGTAAACAAGATGTTTTTCCTTTGGATCTCAACTTTCTGCTGGAGAAATTGACTTAGTCACCTTTTGAATCAGCCCATCAAACTGATTTAAGCTTCCTGACATGGAAAACTGTATTTATCATTGCTCTGACATCTGCAAGAAGAGGATCTGAGTTGAAAGAGCTCATGATGGATGAGTCCTATACAGGGATAGGGTCTCTTTAAGAACAAATCCGTCATTTATGACCAAAGTGGTTACAGAGTTTACTTTAAGTCAAGCCATCGGTCACCAAGTTTTCTACAATGAAAGTAAAAAAATGGAGAAAGGATTCTGCATACTCTGGACATGCATAGACAACTAAGGTGCTATCTACTAACTAACCCCTTTAGAAAAGCTGATCAGCTATTTATTTTTTATGAAGGGACAAAAAAGGGACACCCTGAGTCTAAACAGACAGTTTCCAGGTGGTTGTCTTCAGCTATTGCTTTTTGTTACTCTCACTATGTCATATCCATTCCAGGCAGTATCTAGACACATTATCCTAGAGTCTTGTCTTCTTCAGTAATGTACTGGAAAGGGATGGACTCTAGAAGCAGTCTAAAGACAACTACACAGTCCTGTTTACATACTTTCACAAAGCATAACAAAGTATTCAAACTAGATTTCACATGAGGTCTACATCTAGTTTTGCTAGGACCGTTCCCCAAGGGTTTCTAGAGCCATATCTTTCTGCCACTCAGGTTGGATAAACTTTGGTAATCACCTGATTTAGCATAAGCTTTGGTAATCAACTAATTTAGCATAATGGCTACTGCAGCAGTGGAAATGATGAGCACAGTAGAGTTGTGGAAGTTGCATTTACCCATAACAGTAGATGTTCGAATTCCACACTACTCCAGTAGCCATACCAAGCTTCCATCCCCCTACTCTTGTATATAGTTAATAAACAAGCCTTCTTCAGAATAAAATTTAAATAAGGACATTGACATTTATAGCTACACAAGTCACACAATATTAACAATCTAACATCTTTTTGTTTACTTTCAATTTTAAAATACCCTTTAAAAAACAATTGTTTAAGCCTGGTTAATATGGTAGCTTTCTGTCTAATATGTTGTTCTACTTCACATTAATCCAATTAAAAATTAAAAACCTCACACATAATGCTCATTTTAGCATTGTGCAATACAAAAAAAGTGAATTTCTGAATTTCTTAATTATTACAAACAATGCTTTGTATATATAGTATGTATTCTGCATGCCTTTTCCATTGCTAGTTTCATATTAGCTCGAAACAGTCATTCTTTGATAGTTGAGAACCAAGCGGTTAATAGTACCAGTCCAATTGCGCAAACCCTTTAGCTTATAATTAAACATATTTTTAAAATGCAAATAGTTAAAGTTGAATAGTTAAATGCCATTTGAAATAATAATATCAAGCATCGAACTTGAAAAGTAAATATATAGACAGGGTAATCATGTACAACAAAGTTAAAAAGAATTTCTGATACGACAGATGACTTGGTGTTTGCTATCTGTCAGTAGAGTTCAAGATCAGAATAAAATCAGCAAAATTCTTACAAGCAGTTCTGCCTGTCTCTCTATGTCTCTGTCTGTATGGTCCAACAGGAAAATCAAGTTATACCCTACGCTTACAGTCTATCTTTTGTTCTCCATGAGTCTCTGGCAGGATTTCCTGTTGTGTTCGGATTTGAATTTTGGAAGATGCTTTCCTGTTTCCACATTTACGTACTTCTTTTGGGGTTGTTCCATATACAGTAATATGTCTTGACTTAGAGTAGCATTTTCAAAGAGTATTAAACTCTGGGTAATCCAAATTACAGTAATATTCTTTGACCTTTAAAAGAATATTAGGCTTCAAGCACTCCAGATGTGTACAGTTCAGAATTTGTTTTACTTTCAGATTGCACTATATCCCTACAGTAGCAAGTGCACAGTTTTTATATACAAAATGTCATGTTTCTTGTAAGTATTACATATTTATTAAAATACAAGTGCAGTGTAAGTAATTTTACTTTCATCTTTTATAGAATTGCTTACATTTTTCTTAAATCAACTTCAGCATAACTTAGTTCACTTCTCTTGCGTTATTCTTTTGAAAGAATAATTACAATTTTCTTATTACAGCTTTTCATGCTGTTATTTCATCAACACAGCAGTTTTTTACAGACAACTCTGAATCATTGATGAGAAAACACAACAGTAATTGAATCACCTCCAGAAACGTGAGCAGCTAGTCATAAGCATCAGATTAAGCTAAAGTCATCTTCCAGAATGTCAACACAGCCACAGAAGAAAAGCTATTAAGAAAAAATACATATTTTGAGGCATAATGTGATAAATCCCTAACTACAGTGCAGTGACCAGCATTTGTTTAATGGCTCAAGTGCTTGATAACACTGACAGGGTAGGAAGTGCATGTCCCCCACCCCCTTGGGGGAAGGTAGAGTTGGAACAGAGATGCAAATTGACACAGTCCTGGAAAGGAGGAATGGTGGTTCTATATTCTGGGGGTGGGTTTTCAGCTTACCAGGCAATCATTTGATGGTAGCCTTCACTATTAAGTGTATGAGAATGTGCATTTGAAAGGGGGGAAAGTGTAGTTAGGTGCTCCTGATATTGTAGGTAGCTCACTCCCACACCTAGGGGTGGGATTTAGACAATAAATACTTCCCTCAGTTGTCTGAATCCCAGTAAAGGCACAAGCAGCCGTCATGGTTGCCTTTGTCATAGGTGTAATGGATGGATGTTGTCCTGTATTGTTTTGTTGTATAGTCCCTTATATCCAGGAATGAATGGGTTGAGTCTGTCATTAAGGAAGGCTTGATGGTCAGAAAGGCATACAGACAAAAATAAACTAGGAAAAAAAAGTTATTAAGAAAAACTAAAAGCTGTTTTGCATCACCCTTTATCAGTCTTCCACCAGTCTGCCTAATATATAATACCCTGTATTGCATAATTTCTCAGCGTTATAATAAATAGGATCCCACAAGAAGGCAGTTTCCCAGCTATATGGAAACTCAAAAATCATACCACAGTTCAGTGGAGGAGTCTAAAAAGAAGTTGAAAACTACATGTCATCCAATAAACTGTCTATCATATAAGATTCTAGAATGCGTAATTCGTAATCTTCCACCAATAGCTTACTCAGATCAGTTTTTAAATTGTGGATTCACTGAGCAGAAGCTTTGTTTTTTGGACCTGATCCAGTTCAATGAGATGGCCTCTGCCAGACATGGCATGGGGAAACTGATGAATAGAATATTTCTTGACTTAACTTCTGTGGCATTATGCCTTACGGGAGGGAGGCTTTTAGGAAGAATGAAGGTAATAGCTTCAGACTGGTGACAAGGAGAGGAAATTAGGTGAAAGAAAGTAGAGGGTAATACTTAAAGCGAAAGTGTCAAATGATAATCAGGAAATTAAAAAGGTTACAGAGTTTATTTTTGCAATTGCCAAGTTCATCATGTTTGTGCCACACATCATAACAGGAGTAGAAAGTAAGTCTAACATGTTTGCTAATGATACCAGAACTAGAACAGTAGTTATGCAGACAAGATCCAGCATTCAGAATAAGAAAGTTTGGCTTTGCAGAACTTGCAGATAGGTGCAGTTGAGATTCAGCATTACAGTTTGCAAAAACATTATCTTCTGTGGAGGATAGCAAGGTGTAACTTATGTGCTTCGATCAATTTGCCTAGTATTAAATGCACAAAGGAAGAAAAAAATACTGTAGTTACCTTGGGCTAAAATAATGCCTTGGGGACCTTTGTTGTTTGCATTATATTTAGAACCACTGGCAAAAAAATAAGGGACTCGTAAATTCAAAGATGTAATAGGTATGGTAGTCAGCAAAAGCTGGCTCTTTTTGCAGATAATATTATTTTATACATGACAAAATCAGAAAGGACATTACAGCGTTATGGAACATTTTAAGACAGTTTCAAATCTTCCTGGGATACAAAATTAATGAAGCTAAAAAGGCAAGAGCAGTAAATTGTGTACCCACACACAAATTGGTCCAACAATATCCATATTTATGGGGACATGACAAAATGACGTATTTAGGAATATGGATTAAAATTACTCTGTGGTGGCAGCTAAGGATATGTGGGAAGAGACTAAACAGAAGATAATACAAAAATTGAGAAACTGGAAGCTTTGTTATATGGATATGGTTACTAAGATATAAGCCATTAAAATGTTTTTAATCCCTTTAGTCTTATACACAGGTCAGGCATATTTTTATCAACCAGAGGAGAAGCTGTTGAGAGCAATTAAAGGATGTTATCTGGAAGGGAAGATAGTAACTGTCAACTGGGATAAGCTGATTCTTCCAGTAGAACAAGGTGGACTAGGATTACCCAATTTGAGGGAGTATTTTAGAGCAACACAGTTAAGGCTGTTATACATAGCAGAAGCAGAAAAATATAATTCAAAGTAAAAAGGAATGATGCTGATACAGGAAAGGAGCTCAAGAAATAAGGAGAGAGTCGGAATTTGGATCCAGACTCTGAAGAACAAAAAAAGTCATACAGAGTATTATATTCATAAAATAGCAGGGAGTATTCTAAGAACCATACCAGCTCAAGAATGGAGAAAAGATAATTTGCCGATAGGGATGACTGTGGTCAGGAATACATATAATTGGCAAGAGGGGGCTGGAATTTATTGGAGAAAAGTAGCAAAGGAACTAAGGTATTCCAAGCAAATAACTAGAAAGGGAAGGGTATTAAAATGGGAAGAGGCCAAAAACGTATTTGAACTGCAGGTTAGAGATTGCCTTCCCTATGAATGATTGATATCAGAGTATAGGCAAAGAGAAAGAAATAGGAGGCTCCTGAATGAAAGACCAGCACTGATAGAGTTTTAATAGAATCTAGAACAGAAGCTGCCAATAAAAAAGGAATAATTAGTAAAGCATGTAAAACATTGCATGATAATTATAAGAATCAATGAGAAGAGTGCAGAAAGGATTAGGAAGAGGGACTGGATAAGCAGTTCACAAAGAGACAATGGGGGAATATGTGTAGAAGATTTAGGATCTTTCCACTGGAAGTGTTTATATAGGTGTTTTTATACCCTAAGTTGACTCCAAAGAATTTTTCCTCAGGTGGATAGCAAATGTTGGAGGTGTGACGGGTAAGAAAGAGGTGGCTGGGCATGTTTTTTTTGGGAGTGTAGTGTGCTGACAGACTTTTGGGGATTCTCTGCAGTCCGCACTGTCTGAAATGCTGCTTGAGCAGATTGGATTAACTGGGGAGATGATTTTTTTTGAGTTATGATACAATATCTGAATTGCCTAAACATAGTAAAGACTTGCTGAGTCTAATTATGGTGGCTGCCAGAAAAGCAATTACTAGAAAATGGAAATCAAAGTCTAGACCAGCTTTACTAGAAGTAGTGAATACAGTAACAGAGATAAAACAACTGGAACTGGGGTCTTTAGAAAAGGGAAGGAGCAAACTACATAGGAAAAACGGGAATTGTGAGAACAATATATGCAGAGCAGGAACGAGGTTTAAGAGGCAGGATTTGAGTGAGCCATTTAATGCTTAACTGACAATGACTGGATGGATTATAAGTGATGAATAATGTTTGCAACTGCAGTTGTTTCAGTGATGTCTGTGATGTATACTGTTTGTAACTAAAGTGGTGCCATTTTGTCTGTTTTTCATTTATCTAAATGTAAGGTTGCCTATGTGATATGTGAAAAATTAATAAAGATGTTTGTTGGAAAAAAAGGTAATGCCTTTGGGATCTGTTTGCGGGCAGTGACTAATGCAGGCAATATGCTGGGGTACATTGTCAGGGGTGTAGATTCTGGAGATGCAAATTCAGTCTTTCCCTTCCAAAAGGTTCTAGTTAGTCTTCATCTGGGTTATTTTTTTTTCAATTTCTGTAGCTATAATAGGATGAAGATATTATGTCCGTTTAAGAGACCACAGAGGAACGTTTCTATGATGGTAATGAAAACAGAGGTTACACAGTGTATGCAAAGGCTTTGAGCACTTGAAACATACTTTTATGAGGAGCAAAATGAAAGGAAAAGAAGATATGAACTCATCATACCATGAAGAGGTGGCATAGAACTAAATATGAAGAGTAGTGGTAAATGAGCCCAAGGCTAGCAACTCAAGAGGAGATTTTAGACTACTATGAGGATATTTTGATTTAGAAAGACATTTCCCTAGTTGCTGACCATCAAGCACTCTCTGCTGGCCCCAGTGCTTCCACCTACATGTCCCACCCTGGCAGATCCCTGGTGCTTCCTTCATGGGGAGGATCACTTTTTTTTCCCCAGAAGTCCTGCTCTGAGAATGGTTGTCTTCTCCTTTTGCAGGTCTCAGGGGCTAGATTTCCTGCTGAACAAGCAGATGAAGCCAGCTTGACAGATGGGACATCTTCCATCCAATAAGGTACTTTTTTTTATACTGGCCTAACTTTTCTGTCCCCGTCCCCCCCATGCTGACAGCATAGCATATTTGTAGACTGGGATGGGTTATAAGTGCCTATATTGAGTGTGTGTTCCATCCCTGGTTGTAGAGTGGGCACCCTGTCCATTTCCCTCTTCTCCCACCCTGATGTCAGTACTCCCAGATCCCAGCCTCCGTCAAGACTCATGGAATGATTTCCACTAATATCCTTCATTTCCAGAATATTCATACCTACCTTCCCATGTCACTCCATCAGATACCTGAACTGCTACTCAAGCTCAGGTTGCCTGGGCAATTGTCAGTGCCTTACCACAGTATGCCACCAGACTGACTGTTTTGCTTTAGAAAGAGTTAGGTTTTGAATTGCATGACTGCAAGGTATGCTGAAGTTCAGATATAAAGAAGAATTTAATAGTGGGAGGAGCAGGGAAAGAAAACGGGATGGACGTAGCACATCTGTATAGGGCTTGTCCAGTAAGAGGAACTGAAAGACTGAAATTGTCTTTTGGCTTTTATGTCCATATTTATACTAATATATAAAGCTGATATGTCCTGTGCTGCCAGTCCAAATGTGGGATCTTTGTTCCCTTCAGTCTGAACACTGTGTTGTTATTGCTTCTACCACTGCTTTGTTTCAATCAGATAAGTACCCCTCTTCTTCTTCTAGCTTTTTTACTTAAGATTTGTTCATGTCAGCAAAAAGAGGAAGAACAACTGTGGTAGGCAGATCCCTTATAAAGAACTCCACTCTCATTGCCTTTTTGTTTAGGGCTGAGCAAGAATAGAGAAACTGTAAAAAATTGCCAGTCATTTGTTCCAAAAACTCATTGAACTATACTTTCCTCCCTAAATACTTGCTTAGAGACCCAAGGGCTGAAGTGTCTTTGCAAAGCAAGATGGTGGAACCCTTGTCTTCGGACATCCTGCTTGTTTCTAAAAGGAAAATAAAAAAAAAAACAAGGCCAGAATCTTCAGCTTCCCAGTCTGATTCAGATGTTCCCATTGAGATGCAGCAGAAATCTGCAGTAAGTCCAACTCCTTCTCAGATGCCTGCTACCGCACCCCTGCCTGAGGTCAGTATGGTGTCTTCTTCCCGAGCATCCAACAAGACTGACTCTGCCATAATGGTAGAGAAAAGGAAACCTAGGGTGATCATCTAAGAGGGTCCAACAGTCATATCAAATACTGGTTAGGAAGAGGTAGTGGGCACATTCATAGAGGTCTATCAGGGTTCTGAACCATCATGTTTTGTTTGAGAGGACATCCCACTAAAGAAAACAAACAAACCAAATAAATAAATAAATAAATAAATAAATAAGCATGTTTCACGCACTTGGATGCCCTAGGAAAAGGAATGACTTGAATTTTCACAAAGCCTATACAAAGCCATTCTATCTTTAAAGCCCCCTTCTTTTCTTGCCACTCCTTAACAAATCCCCCATCCCCTACAGAGGAAGTATGAGTTTCTGTCTGATGAGGATAAGGAATTTGATGCTGATGAGGATTCCTTAGCATACATATCTCAGATTCACTCCCATGGACAGCTTACAGATCAGATGGTGGATGTAGATACGGATTGGAAGGCGAAAGGGAGTGGGGTAGTGGTTGTAGAGGAGTTTTGAAAGGAGCTGGTGGGAGGTAGTTGGCTAGCTGGTGATTGGATGGTTTTGGTAAAAAAATTGTTAATGATGTTAGCAATTTCCTCTGGAGTTTTAAGGCCGCGTGTTGAGGGGGTTGGGGTAGAGGTTTGCCCAGGGTGGAGCAGTTTGTTTATGCCGGCCCAAAATTTTTTGAGGTTTGTTCTGGTGTTTTTGCTGAAGGTGTTGATAGTTTTTTTTTTTACTAACAGTGTGGCTTTCTTGGTATCATTCCTTAGTTGTCAGAATTTAATATGGTCAAGTGGGTCTTTGGAGGTGTGCCATTTGTCCCATGCTTTATTTCTTGCTATGATCTTGGTTTTGGCTACTTTAGAGTGCCAGGGGGCGTTCTTAGTTTTGGCTGTGAGGGTGCAGATGGGAGCGTGGGAATCTAGAATGGAGAAGAATTTAGACTTAAAGTAGACTACAGCATCATCTAGTGGAAGTTCTTTACGTATGACCCAATTGCATGCCCTGAGTTCATTCTAAAGGTCAGTGGAGTTAAAGCTCTTGTTGTTTCTGATAGATTTATATAGAACTTGGTGGTGGTTATCTACATTATGCTTAATGATGTAAGTAAGTAGGTGGTCACTTATATCATCTGGGAGGGTACCCATGTTATACAGGTCTGGGTGATTGTTGATAAGAATCCAGTCCAGGATACTGCCTTTGTAGTTGGATTTATTTATTCTGGTGGGTGAGGATATAAGTTGGGTATAACCGTGAAGGTTTATATGGGTGGTGGGAGATTCAGAGGAACAATTGTTCCAGTAAATATTAACATCTCCTAACACCATAGTTACAAGGGGGTATGTGTTGGAAAGCCATTGGAGGAAGTCTTCTAGGGTATTTGCATTGTTTCCTGGGGGGGGGATATAAATGCAGGCAATGAATATAGATTTACTTTTGTTAAGCTGTAGTTTGCTAACTAGGGCTTCTGCATTATTGAACAGGGGGGGGTTGTTGTGGGGCTGATGTGACATCTATTGTGTTTTTAAACAGAACTGCTACTCCTCCACCTTTTCTGGTGTTACGGTCTAGTCTAAGTATGTTGTACCCTGGTGGGATAACCTCATCATTTTTAGTTACTGGTTTTAGCCAAGTTTCTGTAAGACATAGCAGATCAGGTGAGTAGGTAGCTAGACGGGCATGAAAAGTATGGACCTTGTTGTTAATACTCCTGATGTTTAGGTGACAGGTTAGGAGGGAGTTAAGGGACCTTAAATTTGACCATATCTTGAAGGTGGTAGTGGGCTGGGAGCTTGTGGGAAGGGTGGGTCCAGGGTTAGGGTGGATATCCCCATCCCTCAACAGAGTAAATTGTACAGTGATTATTAGTTTCAGCGCTTTACTTATTATTTTATGATAATATCTAGTTTTGGGGGAGATGGACCGTGGTCTAGTTAGTTGGTGGTTGTTAAAAGTGGAGAGGATAGGTTTGTAGTGAGCTAGGGATTGATCTGATTCACTCAAGGTGCGAGCAGAGATGGTATGAGATATGGGGTGGTGAAAGCCAAGATAGGGCTGGTTTTCATAGATGGTGAGGAGATATAGCCCAGGCAGTATAACTGAGAGGAACATAATTGGTCTCATCTTGATAGCAGTGGTACTAGGTAAGGAATGTGGGTGGAGAAT
This sequence comes from Protopterus annectens, assembly GCF_019279795.1. Lineage (NCBI taxonomy): Eukaryota > Metazoa > Chordata > Ceratodontiformes > Protopteridae > Protopterus > Protopterus annectens. The sequence goes on from NC_056739.1 coordinate 1,064,801,530, forward strand.
TAAGAGGGTTGTTGGCAGGAAGAGGTGATGTATGGGGGTGGTGTATGGATGTGTGGGTTATCTGTGATAGGTTGTAGAAGGTGGGGAGTGGTTTATTGGGCTTAAAGTTAGCACTAGCTAAATTGACCTACCCTGGCAGCTGATCTCCTCCCACCAGAATATTTACAAAAAAGGGTGGATGCCATTGCATATCCTGTCTCAATCATAATAAACTGCACCTTGACTGAAGCCACTATCCCCTCTCTCTGGAAGGTTTCCCATGTCATTCCCCTTCATAAAGGAGGGAATTCTTTAGAGCTGTCAAACTTCTGACCAGTAGCCATACTGTCACCATTGGCCAAAAGTATGGCCACAATTATGGAAAAGTGCATCCACAACCAATTAATGCACTATCTCACCCAAAATAAACTACTGGTCAACTCTCACCATGGTTTTAGGCCACACCACAGCACCACATCAACCCTCCTATTATTCTCTAACTCTATCAACGTCAACCAAAACAATAACAAACTTACCTCTTCGCTCTTCCTAGATCTCTCTAAGGCCTTTGATATGGTCAATCACCAACTGCTTCTCCGTACCTTGAAGGAACTGTCACTGAATAGTAGCTCTATTAAATGGTTCCAGTCTTACCTGTCTAATAGACAACAAGCTGTTTTATGGCAGAATACCCTATCCACATGTCTACCCATTACTCTAGATGTTCCCCAAGGCTCTATACTAGGACCACTACTCTTCTCAGTCTTTATCCATGACCTACCCACCATCATTCCCAAGGCCACCTGCATCCAATATGCGGATGACTCTACTTTAATATGTACCGCTTCCTCCTCAACTGAGCTTAGGACTCTAACCCGGAATACTTTCAATGATGTAGAAAAAGAGTTTGCAAACTGTCAGCTTCTATTAAACCCCAACAAAACTAAACTGCTCATCTTTTCCCCCACCTGCAAATCCTCCTCACCATTCTTTACTATAAGTTCCAACAATGGCACAATTATATCCCCAGATACTCACACAAAATTCCTGGGCGTCACAGTCAATAACGTCCTAAAATATGATATTCATGTCAATCAAACCATCAAATCTGTCAAGAAAAAACTGGGCTCCCTATACAGGATCAAACCCTTCCTCACTCCTTTTGCAAGAACCACTATCGCTCGGTCCCACCTACTTTCTACCCTCCTCTATGCCTCCCCCCTCTTCACTAACCTGAACCAAGCCGCTCTTACCAAACTTGCTAGTTGTTACAACCATATTGCTAGATTTGCTACAGGTGCTACTTCTAGGATCCACCATTGTATCAACCTAACTCAACTAGGATGGCTGGAGTGGCCCAATCTTCTCTGATACAACCAGCTTGTAATAACCCACAAAATACTATATCAACCCGAAAAAACACCAGCACTAAATAAGATCATCAAACCATACAGCAACCTGAGGTCACTATGTTCTGCTGACAAACTGCTGGTACAAACAACTAAGAGCATAAATGTGGCTGGGGACTCTCTATACTAACCTCAGTAGGCAAAACTTGGAATATGCTACCTGCTGAACTTACTCACCAATCCTCCTTAACCTAGTTCAAAAAAAGCCTCAAACTACACTTCCAACAGCATTGGCAATGTCCCTGCTTAAACCCCGACTAATCACCACCCGCTGTTCCTGCAAACTCTCCCTAAGCATTTCAATCATATACTCTAATAAGTGTATGAATTCTTGAAGGGACTTAGCCCATAACTGCATGTATTATTGTCTGAAACTGAAGCTGCATGATTTTGATGTTGTCTACTATGTTTTATCTAAGTTTGTAACCCTACTGAAAACTGCATATTATACTTATCTCTAAATGTTTCTATTGTTCCTAATGTATTTGTACTCTGCTTTCTAGAGCTTTTCTCCCAGGCCTCCGCTGAAAATGGACATATATCCAGTCGGACTTTCCCAGTAAACAAATGTAAAATAAAATAAATAAAAATTGTTTTTGATTTTTTTAAAACACCTTTATTGAATTATCACTTCTGAAATAGCAAATTTACATGTATACAAAAGTAATCAAACCGTATTAGATTAACATTAACAAATATTATAGCTCACATGTATTGCTATATATCTTATAACCTAAGCAGAAATACATAGATCATTACATTTCTGCCCCTTTTTAAGCAAGAAACATCTTTATTAAACCACCACTTACAACATAAATAAGCATACATTAATATCAATGAAAATGAACCACACCAACACAATCCTAGCTGCAGCATTTTACATCACAAACCATACTGACACACTCCCAGTTGCAAATATTATGCATCACTTATAATCTACCCAGTCATTTCCAGTCAAACATTATGTAGCTCATTTATGTCCTGTCTTCTTTTAAACCTCATTCCTCCCCTTTATGTACTGTTCCCACAATTCCCATTTTTTCCTATCTAGTTTGCTCCTACCCTTTTCTAAAGATCTCAGTTCCAGTTGTTTTATCTCTGTTAATATATTCACTACTTCTAATATAGTTGGTTTAGAATTTGATTTCCATTTTCTAGTAATTGCTTTTTTACCAGCCATCATAATTAGACACAGCAAGGCCTTACCATGTCTACGCAATTCCGATTCTGTAAAATAGCTCAGAAAAATCATCTTCTTCAACACACCAGTTCACCCACCCGGCATCTCTGACAGCGCATGCAGCAGGGAATCCTTAAAGTACGCCAACCCACCGCAATCCCAGAAAATATGTGCCCAAGTACCTCTTTCTTCCCCATCACACCTCCAACATTTGCTCTCTACCTGAAGAAAATTTCTCTGGAGTCTTCCTGGGGTGTAAAAATATCTATGTAAACAATTCCAAGCAAAAATCCTAAATCTTCTCAATTTTGGTGCATGTTTGGGAGACATACATATATCCAAAAATTGCTTATCCAGTTTCTCTTCCCAATCCTTTCTAATCTCCTCTGATGATATTTTATATGCTGTACTGATTATTAATTTTTAATGGCAGCTTCTGTTCTAGATTCTACTAAAAACTCTACCAGTGCTGGTCTTTCATTTAGGACCCCCCCCATTTCTTTCCCTTTGCCTATACTCTGATATCAGTCCTTGATAAGGAAAGCAATCTCTAACCGGCAGTCCAAATACATTCTTGGCCTCTTCCCATTCTATTACCTTTCTTTCTGCAGTTATTTGCTAAATGCTTCCATTGCCCTGTTCATAACGTCTAAGCTTACTCTGTCTAATGCTTTCCCTGCATCAAGACCCACAACAACAATAGTATCTTCTTGCATTCTGCTTCTCTCTGGATCATCATTCTGTTAATGTTGTCATCTGTTTGCCTCCCCTCCAGAAAACCACATTGATCCATACCTATCAATTTTGGCGTTACTTTTGACATTCTTTTAGCCATTATAGACATGAACACTTTATAGTCATGGTTTAGTATTGAAATGGGCCTGTATGAAGCTGGGTCTAATGGATCTTTACCCTCTTTACGTATTATAGCTACCTCTGCTTTCTTCCAAGATGTTACCTTCCAGATATTTATCAGTCTTTTCCCTCCTACCATCTATTCCTGGGGACTTTTCTGTAGATTGGTCATATATCACAATTTTTATCTCATCGCCTCCTATCCTAACAGTTAGTAATTGAACCTCATCTACCTCTAACTTTGGCATATTTAATTTTCCATAAACATTTCCATGTGTATATTTTCTTGATTTCCATATTTCTCTGCTTTATACAGACTTTCATAGAATTTCCAAAATATTTCTAATACCTATACAGGATCTCTTGTCACCTTCCTTGTTGTAGGCTCCCTAAGCTTGGAGACAGCCCTTTCTATTTTCTGTTTCCTGAGTCGTTGTGCTAAACATTTTTCTGCTCTGCTGTTATTATCAGAAACAGTTGATTAACAGCAGTATTTCTAAACGTATGCACATTACTGAGGTAATCCCTTATTTTCTGCTTAGAATTCTGCAGTTGATCCTCTTCTTGTTTTGTGAGATTCCCCCCCCATTCTGCAATACTTTAACATTTGTCAGTCCCTCTAAATAATTATTGTTACTTCTTGACCATGGCTCCTTTTATTTTATTTCCACCCTATTTTAACCTCCACCTTAATTTTATCTCACTCCCTGGATATATTTTCAGAAGAAATTTTTATCTTCTCTAGTAGCTCCTGAAAAATCTCCACTACCCATTCCTTAAATTCCTCTCTTTTCAGCAGATAGGTGGGAAAGCGCCAGTGTCTCATTTTATGTCATTACCCTGTGTTTTATTTTAGTTATTTTTGGCGCATTATCTGAAATAGTTATTGGGTGCATATCAAGACCTTCAATTAAATGCACATGTTCCTGTGAAATGTAAATTCTGTCTAGCTTAGCCCAGTTTTTATATCTTGGGGAATAATATGTATATTCACTTCAAACTCCTGTTACTGAATTCACAGCTTCCATGCCAAATATTTTCTTAAATTTCTTCAAATATCTATCCTTCTTTGTTATACTTTCCCTTCTAGGCCCTCCAGACACATCATCACTGTGAAAATCACATTCCAGTCCCCACCTACAAGTAATATTCCTTGCTGAAAACTGATTATTTCTCCCAAAATTTTCTTAAGCTCCATTATAGCAGTTTTACATGGAATATAAATGCATGCCAGTGTAATCCTCCTCCCTTGCCAGTAGCCCCTTAGTGCTACAAATCTCCCATTATTATCTTTTTTATCCTCTTCTATCACTATTGGAGCACATGTTGCAATTAATATTAAATACTCATTTTTTCCTTTATCCCAGGTATTCTGCTAAATAACCACCTTGAAAATCTTTTTTTATCAAATTCACATGTTCAGTTCTAAGTGTGTCTGATGTAACATAGCTATTTGCACTTTACCTTTTTTAATATAGTTCACTACCCTTTCTTTTTTGTATTTATCTGAGACCGTTAACTGACATTTAAGACATTACAGAAATCATCATTGCATTAAAAAGTTGTTATTCCCACCAATTATACATAACACCTTTTTTGTTAAATGTCAGGTTCCAGCTTTTGTGTTGCATGCATACACTGTTTGACAGGTTGAGCTTTTATACAGTTGTTTCTTGTTATATCCATTTGAGCCTACGTCACATCTTACAAAACTTTTTGGTTTATTGAAAGCCCTCAAACAAACAAAAAAAGTACCCCCAATAGTCCCCTAAAACCCATTAACTTAATACTAGCACACATGACTATGTACATCTTCAAATTCTGAAGTTTTACCCTCCTAATAGGAACAAAATTTCCAAAATGACAGCCAGACTCATAGACTTGAGTTAACCTAAAAGAAAGGTTAAACATACTAAGACACATAGTGCAGTCTGTGCTAATAAGTGCTAATTGATTTTGTCTTTTCTTTATATCTCTCCCAGCTGGCAAACCCCTGAATGCTTTCAGAGAACATTATGTCCTAACCATTTTATCTTCTCAGTTTTTCCCCTCAGCCAATCACTGTCCACCAGCCTGTAGCCAGTTTATCTTTACCAGATTTTCTCCATGGAGACATGAGAACCAGTTAGCCAGTTTCTTTTTATCAGATTGTTTCCATGGAAACATTAAGACCATTTGCAGAATTGCTACTGAGCATACGTGTTATTCAATATTATTTTTCATTTACTTGCTTACTCTTAAAACTTGTTACTAAATCAATCTAAGGTCCTTAATCCAGTAATTTCCCCAGGTAAAAAGCATGTTAATTTTTCTTTTGTCATGCTGTTTTAACCAGGTTTTTCCTTTGCATTGCCTACATTTCTTAAAACTGAACAAGAAGAAAGAGAGAAGAGAAAAAGAAAAGAAAAAAAACAGCAGCATCTGTTTACTATCCCCATTACACTTAAAAGTAACTGAGAAAACTTTATAGCATGCAAAGAAAACCATACACCCCCAAAATAGTGCTATTAAGAAAAAAATATTTGCTTACAGTTAACAGTTTCCCTCTTCTTACCCTCCCCAAATGATTTTTGAACATTAATGACATGAAGTAGGGCATATGCCTTAGAGTCCCCCAGAAGTCCAGCAAATTCTGAAAAAGTCCAATATTTCCAGATTTTCTTGTTCTAGCATATTTCACACATTAATTATTGCATTGTAATTCCACATTAAGTTGCTGGTTGTATTACTATTCATCTACATCTCCCATATCCTGTCACTGTTTCATTTCCATTGTACTTTCAGTTCTTCTAGTTGGCTTTCATGCTACCTTCCTTCACTCCAACATTTTTCATTGAAACACTGGAGAAGTTTCACAGGTACAGTATTTCTGTGGTCTTTATTACCAGAATAACAAGAAACAGAATATCTTTCTCTTTCTCATCTCACTTTTTGTTGGACAAACATTTGTATTTCCTGCTTAGCATGTACTTCATCAAAAAATGAATTTGTCCCTCCAGGGAAGAATACTTTGAAGACAGCTAGGAACAGTAGTTTGAATCTCACACCTCTGTCTCAACATTCCCTGAATAGTGGAATAAATGTGCTTCTCTTCTGCCTGGTGTACAATGAGTAATCATTCTCCACAAACACTCTGCTGTTTCCCACTTTTAGAAATGTTGTCCTTCTGCCACAGTTTTGCCAAAATCAACTCCTTTTGCTGGTAGGATTGCATCTTTACTATTAAATGTCTAGGTTACTTTCTCATAGCCAGGTTTGGAGCATACACATAATATGCCCTTTCAACTAACAACTCCTGCTGTGGAATACCAGTCCAGTTGCATATTTGTGCTTTCATAAAATTAATGCAGTCTGTTCCTTCCAGCTTCTCTGGGATAGCTGAAAATATCAGGGTTTCCCTATGTGATCTGTCCTCTAACTCTATTATTTTTTGAAACATCTATTCATGAGCAGTCTCCTATTCAGCCAGCCCTTTTTTCATTTTAACCTCTGATTTTTTTTCAGCTTTATCACCTCATCTGAATATTTGTTTAAAGCTTCATCCATTTTTCCATCCTTTTTTGTTTATGTTGGTATACTCTGTATGTTTCATTTATTTTAATCATGTCTGTGTGCAGTTGTCTTATATCTTCCTGTAGGTTACTGGAATTCATGTTTGATGGTTGCATTGCTTTTTGCTGAACAGCTGCAGAACTTTTCCCAGTCAGTGTTTCTTCCTCACCTTTTGTAGCTGATTTTTTCCAGGTCCTCTGTATTTATTTTCTCTAGGCAGCCAGGCAGTACACTTACTAGACAGTTGTTGAAATTTACCTGTAAACACAAGCCTACTGGCCTTCTCTGCTGAGTTTCAGTTTTCAGACTGGGAGAGCTAGAATTAAGCTGTTACTCAATGTTTAGCCAACTTGGAAGTGACTGCTAGCTTTTGATGATGAAGATTCCTTGTCCCCTTACTCTCCCATAGAAGAAATTTCCTTTGGATGAATATCACTAGGACGATGCAACACTTTGAATGGGAATTCAGGCATGTCTGACATACAGTAAAGATATAATAACTTGCGTGATGTTGGGGTCCTAAACCCACACTTGTTTCACTTGTCTGAGAGGTTTTCCTGGATGCTTTTGCTTCCACTTTTTCCTCCTCAGGTTCTCAGCCTCCAGCTCCTAAAAAGCCTGTCAGGATTTACTAAGTCTCTGAGGATTTGAAGTTTATCTACAAAAATCCTATAGCGGATCTTTCTTTTTTCTTTATTTCTGCTGATAAACCCCTTAAGTTGTTACCATCAACTAAAGTATTGCTATCAAATAGAGACAGGTGGGCCATGGACAGGTATGGAAAAAAAGGTCTGCACCTCCACAACCTTGGCTTTTAGGTCCCTAAATTAACAAACACATATGTCAACATTCCTTTTATTCATTCTGGTGATCTAAAGAAAACAATGGATAAGTTAGAGAATTTTAGTCATAAAGCACAAGCTGTGTCTATGCTCAGTTAGGATACCCAAGTAGTCAGATATTCCATTAAATGCAGACATGATGCTACAGAGGCTTCCTCCAGGGATGCTCCTGCTGTTTCTATTAAGAGAATATTAGGCTGGCCTCACCTGTGATCCCTCCCTGAGGATATCAAGGCCAAGGTACTGGATTTCCTCCTTCATAAGGACCACTTGTTTGTCCCGACTGCTGCTGAACTGTTCAAGACTCCACAGGAAAAGGGAAAAATAATGCAGGATTTGAAACAGATTTTTCTCACATCTGGTCCTAGATATCATAGGAACTTATCTGTGGAAGCAGACGCTACCACAAAAGGGCAGAAAGCAGCCCAAGAAAAGACTTTACAATAGGTTTTCCTGAAAATCCAAACCTGTAAGGTGCTTTTTCAAGATAAACTATACTCTGTCTGACTAGCTGCTGCCTTGTTCCTCCCTGCTTGGTCCACAAACCCCTCTGTCCTGAAGACTCACTCACTCCTTTCCAGTTTGGGAGTTTATCACAACAGACAAATAGGTCTTGTCCATCATCCAACATGGGTACAAAATATCTTGGAGGGAACATTCCTCTTGAAGAGGAATATTCCATCTCCCAGTCAGGTTCAACTTATTCCTCCCCTCATCCAGGAACTTTTCCTTGAGGAGGCTATAGAACCATTCCCAACCTCAGGCATAGGAAAAGGCTTTAATTTTAGATTATTCCAGGTTCCTAAGAAGAAGGGTACTTGGAGGCACATACTGACCTTGTCTGACCACAACACCTTTTTGCAAGTTCCATCTTTCAGGATGCTTTCCTTGCAGACTGTAATTTCCCTTATCCTTCAACAAGCTTTCCTTGTGTCTCTAGAGTTGAAAGATGCGTACCTATATATCCCTGTTCACCCCACCTACATAACATTCCTCAGGTTTACTGTTTTTCCTTTACTGTTTCAGCTCTCTGCTTTACCTTTTGGCCTATCTGCTGTTCCCAGGTCCTTCACAAAGTGCTTCACTCCAGCTATTGCCTTTTGCAAAACCCAGGGAATAAAATTATTTCCCTACCTGAATGACCTTCACATTTATGCCTCCTCCCAGGACACTCTTCTCCATCACCTCAGCTTCAGTGGATCACTTTTACAAGATTATGTTTTATTCTCAACGTCAAGAAGTATTCTCTGCCTGTATCCCAGGATCTAATTTTCTTAGGTTGCAGACTGAGTACCCTCAATTGAAAGTAGTATCCCTTCTCAACTACTTCCAGCCCTTGCTTTCCCAGGATTCCACCTTGGCAAAGGAATTGCTAAGAGCTCTGGGCTTCATGGCAGCCACACTATCCATGGTGCCATTACCCAGACTACATACGAGAAAGATCCAGTGGTACTTCTAGTCCCTTGGGTCTCAGCACTCCCATCCATTGGAATTCCAAATTACGCTTTTGCCTTTTTTAAAGAAGAAATTACATTGGTGGATATCTGAAATTGTACTCAACCCAGGAGTTCCCTTCTGCCCACTCTCATTCACCCAGGATCTTCATACAGATGTATCAGACATGGCATGGGGTACATGGATGAATCCCACAAGAGTTCAAGGACAATGGTCCCTGAAAGAGATAAGAAAACACATCAGTGTGAAGGAACTGAGGGTCCTCATTCAAGCCCTACATATGTTCTCCCACTTCTGGAATCCAGGCACCCTAAGGATTTTCAGAGACAACAGTATGTTCATGTAATACATCAACAAACAGGTGGTCACCAAGTCCTACCAGTTGTACAGACTAGCTTTTCTGGCATGGGGCATAGCAATAAAAGCAGAATTGTCCCTACACGCTCTTTACATCCTTTCGGAAGACATTGTTCTCATAGACTAACTAAGCAGAGCCATGGAAGGCCCTTACAAGTGGATGTTGAACAGAGAGGTCTTCCTGGATTTAGTCCACAGATGGGGCACTCCTCAAATAGATAGTTTTACCTCCTACTGGAATAGACAGCTGCCCAGGAAGATGGTACACAATGTCCCTGAACTGGCGGGGGGAGAGTTCCTCTACATTATTTCCTGTCTACCCCTGATTTCAAATGTTCTACTGAAGATCCAAAGGGTGAAATCAAAACTTTTACTGGAGACTCCCTTCTGGGCCAGGCAACATTGGTTCCCCATATTCCACCTAGGTAGGGACCATCACTACAAGTTACTCCATAAAGTGGACTTACACAAAACGATGGCTGTCTGATCCACCTCAACCTGCAGGCTCTCAACCTGACTATTTTGTGATAGAATCTAAATCTTTTTCAGAAACCAGTTTTCTGATTACATGTTCCAGGAGCTGCTGGAGGTTAGAAAACCTACCACTAGAAAATCCTACATCTTCAAGTGGAAAAGATTTATTATCTGGTTTCTCAGGAAGAATGATAAACCCTTTCAGGTAGGTATGCCTGTTATCCTATCTTACTTGTGTGAGTTGCTCAAAAATGGAGTAGCCTGTTCCTTCATCAAGGCAAACTTGTCTACTTTTTCTGCCTGCATGCCTTTAAGTACTCCCTTACTCTACAGAACTGAGGTCAAACAGCTTTTAAAAAGTGTTCTTCACTTGAACTAATCTAGGAGGATTGTTCCACCTCCCTGGGGATTTGATTTTTTTTGGAAAAACTTACATTATAAATCCAAAAAATGGCAGGAGGAACCAAACAGAAAAATCCACAGATCCAGAGAAAAAAGGAACTTCGAATGTTCTATCTGTAGTGGCAACGGAAATGCAGGATCCTAACGAAATATATCTACAAATCCTGCATCCGTGGCAACAAAACATATCTTTCTTCTTGATCATAACTTGATCTTTGTTTAAACTATTATGTTCAAGCAACTTTTTAATATTGTAATTACAATATTAAAAAGTTGCTTGAACATAATAGTTCAGAGGTCCTCAGGGGTGGTGGCGTTAACAACCTCTGGATTGGGTCTGAGAGCTTGGGAGTTTTCAGATCTGTTATGATCCTTGATAGCTTTGACCCCAACTTGATCAGCGCCGGTAGCTCCTTGGAGCTGTGGCATCAAGGATGGAGTATATGGTTCTGGTTTCAGGATCATCACTCCGTCTCAGAGATTGGGCCTTAGATAGCTCGGCTCCGATCTTAAAGTGGGGTCTGGACATGGCCCCTTCAGGTTTGGGGTTGTCTTTGGCACCTTCGGGTTCTGGGACCCCTGGATCCAAAAAGCCTGCTTCAGCCTTGGCCTTCGACGTTGTGGAAAGGATGTTCTTGATTAGAGGGAAGGGTTGGATATCTCTAGCTGATACCCTCTCCCATTTTCCATCTATTTCCCCTGACCATTCTTCAAGCTGTTCCCAGACAGTCTGCATCAACTAGCTGCCCCCTCGGAGGGTTACCCCCATTTTAACCCATCTTCTCCAGCTCTGTCAGAGTGGGAGATTTTGGAGAGGAGAAAGTTCATGAGGAAGCCCTTGGATTCTCTGGAGGAATCCTTCACCGAAGATACTAATCTCAAGGAAGGAGAGGGTTCCCCCAAGTCCATGTGTGATGGCACATCCTTTGGTGTTTTATTGGAACTGATCACCTGCACAGGGGCTGGACCACTGAAGCTCTCTTTCTGGAGGAATCAGTTTTTCCGGAGGCCTTTAGCATAGGCCCATCCATGCCCTGGGTGGTGCCCCCCCTCCAGATGCCCTCATAAACCTGGTAGCTGGGGGGCATGGAAGGAACCTGACACAGTAGAAACAATACCTTGAAAAATGGAAAAAGTTCTTGACCCCCCCCCCCCCCCAAATACAGGCCTTATTTGATCAAGGGTCCAGCCGTCGTTGTTGTTGTGCTGGCAGCAGCTACCAAAAAGTAGATTTACAGTGAGAGCTCCTCGATCCAGCCCTCGAACAGGGAGTCTCAGGTGCTGAATCGATTAGGGAACAATCCTATGCCTCATCCACCTTTACTTTGATGGCTGTTAATTACCTATTGCACTTGACAAGGCTTCAGTGAGATCTTGTCTCAGAAGTGTCAAGCACCCTTAAGGCACAGCTGTCTCAGGATACTGAGAAGAAGCTGGAGACTCTTTTGTCTACCTTGACTTCCATTGTCAGCATTTCTATGAGACTCATTTTGAATGCATCTTTCATCAGTGCCCCTTTTGACATGTCCTCCTTACTTGGACCCAGTGTCAGGGATATGTTGACATGGAGCAAACAAGGTGGGAACACACTGTCTACCATGAGAGTTCACTTTTCCACACACACACACACAGCCCCCGCAGTCCTTCTCTAGGAATCACAAAGGAGGTAAATGTCTGTTCTTCAGGAAGTCACAGTTTTCTTCATAGAATGCTCCTCTGGAAGGTTCCTCCCGAGGGCATGGGGAATTATAATGTTCACCTCCATAGGGGCAGAGGAGGTCTGCAGAGTCAGGGCTTCTATGGGCTTTTTCTGGCAGGCTCTTTTAGTGATCCTGTAGGGTTTCCCAACTGCTTGCCTCTGGAGGCAGTTGGGGGTCATCTATTTCTCACCCCAAAGCCTGAGAGGCCATCACCTCAGATGCCTGGGTGGTGAGAGTCATATCAAGAAGGTATGTTATTCTTTTTATAGAATTTCCAAAAGCTCTTCCAAAATGTCTCTCTGATGTTCCACCCCATCAGAAACTTTTCACAGTCGCTTAGAGCCAAAAGCTGCTTGCAAACTGAGTCATTCAATAGGTCCCACTAGACCAGAGAGGATCTGGGGTCTATTCCAGATTCTTTTAAGTACCAAAGAAGACAGAGGACCTCAGACCGGTCTTGGACCTGAGCAAGCTGAATCAGTTCATCAAAAAAGACCAAGTTCTGGATGGTCACAATACAGTCCATAGTACCTCTACTGAGGGAGGACAATTGGATGTGCTCAATAGACCTCAAGAACACCTACCAATGCATAAAGATAGATCAACGTTCTCTGAGGTTCCTTTGTTTCTGCCTGGGAGCCAGTTACTATCAGTTCTGAACCCTGCTGTTTGGTCTCCCCACAGTCCCTTGGGTATTTACCAAGTGCATGGCAGTTGTCACAGCCTGGCTCCAGCTGCTTAGATTTCAGGTCTTCCTGTATCTTGACAGTTGGCTCCTCACAGCCCCCACAAAGGTATCATTGATATTGGCCGGAGATTGCTTGCCAGTTACCCCAAATCAAGCCTTCAGCGTGTACAAGTCTTAGAGTTCATAGGGTATAAACTGGACACAGTCCATCAGATTGCCAGGCCCCAAAGCTCTAGAGTTGTTGGTCTTTGTACTTGGCCCCTGTCAGTCCTTGCAATTCCCAACCTTCTGGTTCACGCTGTTCTGATGCTTTTGGGTCATATGGCAGCATCAGTAGGACTGGTCCCTCTGACCAGGTATCACATGAGGTCTCTGCAGTAGACAATGGCTGTGCAGTGGTCACTCCTTACGCATCCATTAGATTTCCCAATATGTCTCACAAGAGTGTGTCATAAGCAGATTCAGTGGTAGTTACAGCTTCCCTTAATTCGACTAGGGAGACCATTTGTAATTCCTTCTCCTTTGAAACAGTCACCATGGCCACCTCCCTCCTGAGCAGGGGGGGCATTTTGAAGGTAGGACTGTTCAATGGTCTTGGTCTTCTGCAGAGGCTCACATTCACATCAGCATTCTGGAGATGAGAGTGGTCCTCCTAACATTGCAGGCTTTTAAGGATGTCCTCCTCAGAGGTATGATTGCATTACAAATGGACAACATCAGTGGTTTGGTACCTCAACAAATGGGAGAAACTTGTCTTTACTCTCTTTATTGGGTAGCCATGAGGGTCTAGCAATGGGCAATCTTCTCTTCATGGTTTCTGGTGGCAATGCATATCATGGGGAAGTCCAACATTCTGGCTGACAGCTTCATCAGGAACATTCTGTTGCCCCACGAGTGGTCCCTGAATCTGGCAGTGGTCGCTCATATTTTTCAGTGCTGGGGCACTCTCTGTTGCACCCTGTTTGCATCTCTTTCCAGCATCAAGTGCAACAACTATTATGCCCTTGTTCCTCCGAAGGGACAGGCACCCAGGGACACTCTGACATTTGCTTGACCTCCAGGTCTTTACTTTTATCCCCTAGTTCCCCAGCATAGAGCCTCTGTGATCCTCATCACCCACTTTTGGCATTGCCAAATATGGTTCCCTTTCTGTGGCCTCTTCTGAAATATCCTCTTTGGGTGTTAGATCCCATTCCAGATCTTATCTCTCATAGTGTTGGGCTTGATCCCCGCATCTTCAGTCCTTCAGGTTGACCACATGGTTGCTCCAGTTCCGTTGATGATCAGGAATCCCAAGCTTTCACAGGTGGTGGTCCATATACTGTCATCTTCTCAGAAAGAAGCCACTAAAAAAGTGTATACCAGTAAATGGAAGAGATTTGTTTTATGGGCAGAGGCTTGGAGACTTGATCCCTTTTCAGCCCTCTTAGAATCAGTTTTGAATTTCCTAGCTGAGCAATTTGGTTCAGGCTCTAGCTTCTCTACAGTCAAGGTTTCGTTATCACCCATTTTGAACTTTCGTATTGGTAGAGATAACATGTCCTTGGCTCCTCTGAAGATTTCCAAGGCCTTGTACAAGTACTTGTCTTCTTCATCCTCCAATATGGGATTTGGTTTTTCCATGTCCTTTGTTCTTCAAGTTTTGACTGGCCCCCTTTTAAACCTTCAACCTTCTCAGATTTGAAGCTTTTGTCTTGGAAATCGTTGTTTTTGTTGGTGATTACCTTTGCCAAAAGGGTTTCAGAATCGTAAGCACTTGATTCTTCTCCTCATTTAATTTTCCATCAGGATAGGGTTTCATTTTGTAAGAACCCTTCCTTTTTATCAAAGGTCACGTCTGAGAGTGAACTTCACAGTTCCATTCATCTTCCTGTGTTCTTTCCCAATTTTTCCAACAAAGGTGAATACCTTCTTCATTGTTTGGATGTGCATAGGCACCTACGATTTTATCTTGACTGCACCAAGTCCTTCAGAAAGTCTAGCTAGTTGTTTGTTTCCTTCTCAAAATCAAAGCTGGGCTCATCTGTGTTTAAAGTAATGTTACCCAAGTGGCTATCACATTGTATTTTGTTTGTGTATTCTCTTGAGAGGCAAGACTCTTCTTGCAAAAGCCTAAAGGTCATTCAACTAGGGCTGTAGCTACTTCTACAACTTTTCTTTTGTAGTACCTATGGATGATATTTGCGCTAGATACTTGCTTGGGCCATCATACCTTTGTGTTTCATTATAAGATGGACATTCAATCCAGGTCCAGAGCTTCTTTTGGTTCTACTGTGTTGCAGAATATCCTTCCTTAGTTCCTCCCTAGGAATTGTCATGGCTGGAGACTCTGTCCCACAGGTTGAATCCAGAAGGAGCAGACAACATCAGATAAGAAAGTTAGAAAGTCATGTACTCACCATAATGATAGATTTGTGTTGTCTGTCTCCATCTGGTTCAACCTTACCACCTCCTGCCCCAACCTTCTTGTTAATTTGCCAAATATTTACTCAGTGATGACTGGACAGCAGGGGTTTTTCATTCTGATCACTTAGAGTCTCACATTTCCCCTGGGTGTTCTCATTGTATCTGTGTAGGAATTGGGGAGTAGTTGGATATGTTTTATCATTCTATTCTTTCTAATGAGGCAAACTCAATCTGGGGAGTTGATGGTGAAGCAGGTATTTATGTGTAAGGGAGCTGAGCCAAGATGAGCTAAAGGCTTTAGAATTAGCCGATGTCAGATCCAAAGTCCCATAGCTTGAACCAGGCAAAGATAGACAACACGGATCTATCATTATGGTGAGTACATAACTTTCGTTTTTCTTGCACCCATCAAATCTAAATGAGAAAGTGGGAAATTTTGATGCAGAATTACATTTCATTACCCTTAATGTTTTTTTTGTTTCTCAGTGGGATAAATGGTTAACACAATCAACAATAAGTTCATGTGTACTCAGACTGGTACCCTTAATAATGTTCAAAGCAATTCTAGTGAATTAGTGACAAAATCCGTGAAAGAAAAACAATAGAAGCCAGTGCATTTACCATTGTTAATAAAAAGTGAAAGTGACTAAATGTCTGTGTGTCGTATGGGTGTTTTTGTGTGTGCTGGTTTGTGTTGGTGTGTGTGCATTCATGAGTGCATGTGTACCCACATGAGTATGCATGCATGCTTGTGTATGTGTGTGTGCTTAAGTGTGTCTGCACTGCATACTCTTATGTACGTATATGTGTGTGAGTGTGAGCATGCATTTGTATTGATGTGTGCTGTGTCTGTGCTGTGCTGTGTGTGTGTGTGTGTGTGTGTGTGTGTGTGTGTGTGTGTGTGTGTGTGTGTGTGTGTGTGTGTGTGTGTGTGTGTGTGTGCGTGTGTGTAGTCCTTGCTGTGACCTGGCACCCTATTCAGGATTAGGTTCCACCAAGACCATGAGTTGGATTAAGTAGGTAGTCAAATTACGGATGTATGATTGAATGATGCAATCTCTGTTTATTAAACAGAAGTACCAGGTTGTCATAAATGTAATTGTGTTCTATGCACCTGCATACTCTAGTAATGGGCGAGTCGGTAGTAAGGCAGTGTTTAAGTATTTTTACAGTTTGCTTTATATCTGTGAGATTGCTTCTGTAGAATTAAATTAACTATACTTTTATTCTGTTTCAGATATTAATGAGTGTGAAATTTCTGCACATAACTGTGACAAAAATGCAATATGCACAAATACAGCTGGGAGCTTTAAATGCAGCTGTAGCCCAGGCTGGAATGGAAATGGCATCAAGTGTCTAGGTAATGTAAAATGCAATATGCCTCAGATTGTACATTATGTGTATTTTAGATTTTTATTGTAAGGTTTATTGATTTTATTCTGTGCAGTCTTAAATTCTTATTTCTCTCGCTTAAAAAGTCACATAGCTTCTTTGTAAACTCCAGAATGCTCCAAGTTTACTATGCACAATATTTTATTTATTTACATTAATGGGGAAAGTGCTGGGTTATCAGACAGTATTTATAGTGACTGAGTTCTGCAAAGTTTATGGTATTCTTTTTCTGTCTAGTGAAAGGTTTTTGCTCTAGGTGGTAGTGGGTACAAACTCAAATACACTTATTTTTGTAGAAGGTCTTTGAGAAATTCAGGGCCCAATCTAAACAATTTAACATTTTTTCACTCCTTTTTACTGACTGTTCTGATTAATGAATACATTTCCATTTATTCCTTACTGTTTGCATCATAACTTTAAGCAGTAGGTGATCCCTTAACATCTAACTCAGAACTCTAGATTTTGTATAGTACATAGTATAGGGTGGAAAACATGTTTCCATTCCCTTTGTACTTTTTTAATCCACACCACCCCACCCACCATCTTATCATCTTCCTTCTTATGTTCAGAAACTCTGTGTTTTTTTTTTTTTTGGTCCCCTTCCCAGTTCATAGCCATATTTGTCTTTACTGCTCACATTAAAATTATATATTCCTCATTTCACTTTCTTACAGTTTCCTTCCTTTATCTCCATATACAAAACTCCCATATGCCTTTGAGATTCTTGCCACAAAATGCTCCCCCTCCCAACTCTTTTGCCATTGAGTCTTAGTCCATTCATACTCGCAAAACATTTGTCTCATCCCCATATCTGTTTTCTTCTTTCCTTTTCTAATCTTTTGGCTGTAAGAATCCATCTGTGTGTTATCCTCATGTACTGGTTCAAGATTTTATGTTACATCCTTGTCTGTCTTTCTGCCTATCAGATTTCATCTTAGGTTCTTGGGGTTGCTGCAAAACATCCTTTCTCTCTTTGACCTATTTATATATCTAAAATAAGCAGGAAAAATAATGTAGGCCAAAATTTACAACTAGATGAATCACCAGAGCCATAAAGAGACAGCAGTGGCCAAGGCCACTAAAATGATGGGTTACGTCTCCATAGACTAGTACTTTGGGTATAAGGTGTAATTCTGCTGTCTAGCTATCTGGTTAGACCACAGCTGAAATATTACACTAATTTCTGTAAATTATATGGGGAGAAGATTGTGAGACTATCAGAGAGGTTGCAAAAGAAAAGCTACCATGATGGCTGTTAAATAAAAGGGAGCACATATGAAGAGAAACTGGACAGGCTGTGGATGTACTCTGTAGAGGAAGAAAAAAGGATGGGACATGATTTGGTCTGCAGAACTCTTCTGAGGACTTCTGAATGAATAGATCTAAAAGGAAATGTGAGATTTGTAGGAGAAGCATGTTCTCTAAACAGCACAGGAAAACCTCAGCTTAAACATGACGAAATGCTGTTTCACAGACAGGAATAGTGTAGATTAAAAGGGCTGACAGAAAGGGTAGTGAAGAACTAATCAGTACAAGCCTGGCTGTGTGACACAGAGGGATAGAGCCCTGATAAGCCGTGAAGAAGCACCTGCTGACCTATGTTTCATTAGTAGCTTAAGTGCCAGAACAGCTGGGCATGGAGAGGGCATGTTTTTTTTTTTTTTTGCTGGCATGCCTTTACAGGAAAAAGGATTTGGTGGCTCCCTAACTTTTGACAGTTCCACTGCTAGTGTAGGCAGAGGCTGGTCCTTGCCATTTATGGCCAAAATTGTGGTGGGGACATTGCTATATAAGCTGGAATGTCAGGATCTCTGTCAGGGTGCAAAAGGGATTGTGTACGCTCCAGTATGGAGCACTGATAGCACCAGCAGTGATGTGGATTCCTGCATAACCACCAATTGGATAGGCTTAAGAATTTATACAAAAATCCTGTCACGGCTGCCTAGTTGATTGCTATATCACAAACTGCGTTTGCCTGATACAGAAATGAATGGGCCTCAGATTCTCTGGCACTACAAGGGAACAAATAGGCACTGGAGCTCTCGCCCCATTGAGGAATGAATAGGTGGCCACAGCAGCATCTTGGTGGTCATCAGGCATGTAGGAGAAAAATCACTTAGATAAAGAAAAAAAAATTAAAAAAAAAATCAAATCTGTTTGGGTTTTCAGCTGGACATAGAATTAACAGAGTATTTTGACAACTATAGGATGCATTTGTACAGACCAAGTGTCTTCTGCTTGCATTTGCATGTGTATCTATATGTATGTTTAGACAGCACAGTGGCTCAGTGGTAAGATTTCTGCCTCATAGCTTCAGGACTTGGGATTCAGTCCTGGTCTCTAGCCAATGCCTTTATGGGGTTTGTATGTTGTTCACCAAACACACTGCCTTGCTGGCATATGGGTAAAAGCACCTTTCCACCCTCCTTCTGGCAGTCAGTCCAAGCTCAGATCTTGTCCTACTGGCTGTCTATGAGTGAGAAGGGTCAGTCATGGCTCCCTATTGAAATGAAATGTTGGCACTCGTAATGCAGATTGCCAACAGGCATAAAAAAAAGACAGGAGAAGAGCAGATCCCAAAAATTGTTTTTCTCCTTAAAACTTATTTTTGCAGAAGGGGCAAGCCTCCCCCCTGAAACTTTTATTTTAAATGATTTTTTTTTTGTTTAAATTGCAGTTTTTTAAGTTAAACATTTCTGACAAGAATTTTTTATCAGTTTACAATTCATCTTTTTTTCTTATACTGTTTTAGGTTGTATCCATTCATTTTGACTGAAACTTGCACATTTTTTATAAAATTAGGGGACTTTTGCACACGTATTTTATGCTTGAAGCTATGTTATTGAAACTTTCATTTTATTCAGTGCAGTCTTTAAAGTAGTGACTTCTGCTGATAGAGACTTCAGATTACTTTTGGAACCATTTTGTATGCTAAACATTTCTGGCAGGATTTTTTTATCAGTTTATGATTTATTTCTTGTCTAATACTGTTTTAGGCTGCAACCATTCATTTGGACTGAAATTTGCCTTCTTTTTTTTTTACAAAATTGGGGGACTTGTGTGCATGTATTTTGCACTTTGAACAGTGTTACTGAAAATATTCTCATTTTCTTAGTGCAGTATTCATAATAATATTGCTGCAGAAACAGTCTTTAGATTGCTATTTAGAGGGAGAATAATGTGATTTGTCCCTCTGCTTACTGGGCTGACCATGAAGCCAGTATTTTGTATTGAGCTGGCTAGTTTCTTGTCACCTGACATGATGAACTCAGAACCCATGCTCCATGCCATCTTCCTCAGCTGAGCTAAAAAAGAATAAATAAAAAATATGCCTCAATCTATGGCTTATGACTACAGTAGCTCTAGCTTTGGGCAGGCTATTGGACCACTCACCTTCTGTTATCTGTAGGTCCTCTGGAGTGATCGTAATATTACAACTGTGCATGACAAGAGAGTCAGACACATCCTCTATGGCTGTACCATTGCTTGTTTCAGGTATAGGAGAATCAAACCCTTTAGTCACAGGGGAAATCAGGGGAGCAGACTTTGTTGCCACTACTGATACTTTTACCCCTGTGATTCTCCCCCTAGTGTAGTGTAGTGTAGTTTATGCTAAAAAGAGACAGATGGCCCTTCACATGCTGGAGCAACAATCTCTGACTGGTTTCCCACCTGAGATGGTGACTGTGGATAGATCCTTGTCTCGGACAGTTATTTACAGCGTGCATACACAGGTTTTAGTAATGCAGGTGCTTCCAACCCGAGTCTGTCTGCTAAGGATAGTCTATTTGAAGAGGATCTTGTGTCTGAGAAGTCTGACCTGTCTGTGTCAGATCAGTTTGTTTCCTCTGATGTCGAACATATACAGTGACCCAAACAGCTGTTTTTCTTTCCCTCCTTTGATCCCTGCATGGCGGATGTCTTCTAGAAAGCTTCTAGTTCTCCTCTGTTCTTTGAGGCTTTGCCTAAGAGAGAGTTTAAGAATTTTAGGGCATGCTTGGCCTTGCCTGGCCTCCAAGCCCTTTTGTCTGCAGACCCTTATTCTGTGACTCTAGTAAGATTTGCATATTAGAAGAACATGTCTTCTTTTTATCCAGTCCCAACTAGATTAGCTAGGCACATGACTGTAATCAAATGGAAAAGAGCTGGCATAGTCCAGTAGCTTTTATACTGTTTAACTGCCACTGTTTTCTGTGGAAGTTCATGTTTAGACGTATGTAGAGTATAGAAGAGTTTGCTTGCAAAAGGTCTTTGTTAAAGATATTGATCCGATGTTGTTAATCTTCTTTCCATTCATCACTGATGGATTCAGTTCCAAGCTCGCACTAGCCAAAAAAATTCTCGAGCTAAGCTTCTACAAAGAATGCCCCTCTTCTTGTTACCCCAGATCTTGTTTGTCACGTAGCCATAAAGCCACGTTTCAGCCGATCTCTCAGCTAAGTGAAAACTTTTTTGATATTTTGTGTGAAAAACTCATTGAGATTTCTTCCTTTATTGAGCGTTAACCTTTCTTGTGTTAAATTACAATTAGAGCTTGTTCTTTTTTCCTTTTTCTACCTGTTGGTAAACTTTCAAGTACCATTGTTGGTAAGGCCCTCTCTCCTTACCCTTGTGGTATTCCTCCAATACCATAGTTGGTATTCCTCCTTCCTTCCTAACCTGTTAGTGCCTTTCAATAATAAATTTCTGTTATATGTATATCTGTAATTCTGTGTGGTTTTGAACTCTGTCTGAATTGCTAAAACAGACTTGTTTTGACTTTGTTTTTGAAGTGCCAGCTTGTTGTGGCTCTCTTTCAAGATGTCAGGAAAAAAAGGGTACTTCAGGGTTTAAGCACTGTATTATGTGTAATGGGAAGTTACCTCATAACGACTCTCATGATGACTGTGTATATTGTTTGGGGGTGCCCCATCTTTCAGTGCAGCCTCCCTGTGGCATTTGTCAAAGCTTCAGTCAACGTACTCTGAGTGAGCTCAAGAATAAATTGATACTGAAAGAGTTAGTTAAGTCTCCCTTTTCAGAGGCCATTTCTGCGATGGAGGTGTCAACCCCTCCTACTAAAGACAAAAAGAGGTCCCACTTGGTTCCCTCTTCACCCTCAGGTGATCAAGATAAGCCTGTGAAGCCAAAAGTTCCAAAGTTGTCCTCGGAGCATAAATCGGCCTTGTCAGTAGTGCCCTTGTCAGATCCGAACACTTCAAAACTTACGATATCGGTGCCAGCTTTGCCTCCGATTCTGCCTCCATCACCGACAACAGACCCCCCACCATGTCTGCTACAACTTCGGCACCAGTGGCCACTCTGGCTGAATGTATGCCTTTGGTGCCTACTTCTGATATGACATTGGAACCCTCCATTCCAGCTCCAAGTGCCCCTTTGGCATTGAGCGTTGTTTCCACCAAACTGAAGTTGACCCCTTTGATCCTGGTCTCGACACTTGAGACATCAGTGCCGGTAGACCTTGCACCATGGACCCCATACTCTCCATCCATACACACTTTCCTGGGTCAGACGTATAGCCTGTTCATTGATCGACCTGACTCCCTGTCCGGAGTATCCACTAGATCCACCAGGAGCCTGTCAGAGCTTGATGTGGTACATCTTGTGGACCAGCTGTTGGCAGCCAGTGGGATACCCACACCTTCTAAGACCCATCCGCCTACAGGACTTGGGTTGGTTTCTCCACGGACTCCATCTTACTCTCCTCCTTCAACCATTCTGGTTTTGAAGCTTTCTGCTCCAATGTCCTTCTCGGAACCCACCACTTTGGTGCCTATAGTAGACCTCACACAGGCTCCGGGTTTGCCCCTTTCGTCCTCGGTTCCTGCAGAACTAGTCCTGCTTCAGTCTTGGGATTGGGGGGGGTGGACTGCTCAGCTCAGGGCATGGTTCTGGGTATGCCTTTGGTTCCGTTCTTAGTGCCGGTTGTCTCGTCTGCACCGATCCTGCTTGAGGCTCCATCTGTGGTGGCAGGTTTGTCAGAGTGGGGTGTGACCCCGGTCCTGAAGTTGTCTTTCTTGGTTCCGGGATCCCATACCTCTTTGGGAGGACCTGCTTTCAGTGGGATGGAGAGGGCTCTTACTTCTGGAAGCACTCCATTGGCGTCGTAACCCCAGTTGTCACCCCCTGAGCTACAGCTGCCATAGACCACCTCCCCGGGGCTCTGGGAAGAGATGCCACAGGACACCCCTTTTTGAGGTACCCACTCTTCCGAGTCTTCCTCAGAGGCCTCCACTGAGGAACCCCCTCAGAAGAGATTGTGCAAGAGGAAGCACGTAGTCTTCCCCGAGGAGTCTCTAACGGAAGACACGGATTATGATGATGGTGAAGGGTCCCCATGGTCATCTCCTGATGATGTCTCCTTTGGAGAAATCCTTGAAATGCTGAAACAGAGGGGTGACTGGAACCCCTCCAACCCTTCATCTGAGAAGTCCGTGTTCCTGCAGACTTTTCACACCCGGCCATCTACCTCTTGGGTGACCCTGACTGCCGACAAGCTCTTCCAGCTCGTTGTGCAGCGCACTTGGAAGAACCCTGATTCCATTGAGGTGATCCCTTGGAGACCTGACAAAATTCTTTTCCCACCCAAGGAGAATGCGCATTGGTCCAGACGGTTGCCAGTCAACGCTATGGTGGTGGCGGCCACGAAAAAGGACTTGGTAGAGGAGAGTCCTGCTGTCCACCTGACCAACAGAGAGTCCCAGGCAGTGGACAGACTTGAGAAGTGAGTTTATGCATCAGTGACCTTTGCCATATGGTCTCTGAACTATCTGGCACATTTTATGAGGCTCCAGAGGGACTTGATCTCCAAACTCTCTGGAACACTCACAGGAAAGGTGTCTGATGAGGTAAGGGACAAAGTTGCCTTGCAGCTCGCAACCCTGGAATCGATTTCCAACTCATCCATGAGGTTTCTATCACATGCAACTGAAGGGGTGGCTAGAGCAGCGGGTTCGGGTATTGTCATGAAACGTCATGCCTGGATGCGCATTTGTGATCTTGCGGATCCCTTCAAGTCTTCCTTTCTGAATGCTCCCTTCGAAGAATTGTCCCTTTTTGGCTCCAAGGTGAAGGACATGCTAGCCAGGTGCAAGCATTATGGCAAGACCTTGTCTGACATAGGCCTACGGTTTTCCAACCCTTACCGTTCCTTTTCCAGGAATCAGAGAAGTGGGAAAATGTGGCACAAAAAATCTCAGGGTCCTTTCCATGCCGTATGTGGTGATGATACCCCCAAAGGCAGAGGGGGTAACAGCTCTGGAAGATGCCCCTACAGGGGCAAAGGGGGTCCTCGTAACCAGGGCTCCAGGGATTCCTTCTCTGGACAGCCTTACCAGCACTCCTGAAGAGCAGCCCGATTGCTTACCTCTGGAAGCAGTTGGGGTCGTTTTTTTCTGCACCAAGCTGCCTAGCACTCTATTACCACCGATCATTGAATGCAGAGTATAATCACCAGAGGTTACACCATTCCCCTTTCTTGTCAACCAACACTTCCAGAAAAGCTTCCCGATGTTCCACCCAGTCAAAGGGAAGATGCGTCTTCAGAAATAAAAAAGCTGTCTCAAAAAAGAATCATCCAACCAGTCCCACCAGATCAATGTGGATCCAGTTTCTACTCACGATTTTATTTTGTTGCCAAAAAAGACAGGGGACTGGAGACCCATTCTGGATCTGAGCAGCTTGAACAAGTCTGTCACCCAAACCAAATTCCGGATGGTCATGGTTCAGTCCATTCTCCCTTTTTTAATGCAAGGTGATTGGATGTGCTCAATAGATCTCCTGGATGCGTATTACCACATCAAGATGGACAAATCCTCCAGGAGTCTGCTTCGCTTCCAGCTGGGAGCCAGTCACTATCAGTTTTGTGCCCTGCCATTCGGTCTCTCTACAGCCCCCAGAGTGTTCACAAAATGTATGGCACTGGTCACAGCTCATTTGAGACTACAAGGATTCCGAGTGTTTCCATATTTGGACGATTGTCTCCTCACCACCCCCACCAAGCATCTGCTGGTATCAGCCCTGCTTTACACTCCCTCCCTGGCAAAACTCTGGGAATAACAGTACACTGGGAGAAATCAAACCTTGCTCCTACACAGCAATATAATTCATTGGAGCAGTGTGTTCAATAACCGGTCCTGTCTAGTGTCGCTCCCAACCCACAGACTCCAGCGATTGAGGCTTCAGCTCCGGGTGATACTCTGTCAAACAAAAGTGTCAGCAAGGGAGGTTCTTCAGACCCTAGATTCTATGGCATCTTCAATTCCGATAGTGTCCCTTGCGAAGCTACACATGCAAATTCTGCAATGGCTACTTCTTTCGCAGTGGTTCCCAAACTACCACTCTCTCAGTTTCCGGATTTATATAACCAACTCCTGCAAGCAGGACCTTCTTTGGTGGATCAGGCCAGATGCAGAACTTTGGAGTCGCCCATTCCAGTCTCCTCAGCCCAAGGACATTGTGACCACCGATGCTTCCCTGATCGGGTGGGGGGGGGGGCATTTCCACGAAAAGACAGTCCAGGGTGCATGGTCCATCCTAGAAGCCAACCTGCATATCAGCATTCTAGAACTGAGAGGAGTGCTGTCAGCGTTGCAGGCATTCCACCTGGTTCTCCCTTCTGGGACAACTGGAAATTCAGTCAGACAGTATATCAGTGGTCTGGTATATCAACAAGCAAGGAGGAACCAAGTCCTACCCCCTGTATTGAGAGGCCATGAGAATCTGGCAGTGGGCGGTAGCTTCCGACCACTTTCTGATAGCAACGGATATTTCGGTGAACTCCAGCGTAATTGTGGACAAACTGAGCAGATGCATCCTCCTGCCTCACAAGTGGTCCCTCAATCCTGAGGTGGCGACAGAAATCTTCAGCCATTGGGGCCAGCCTTGCTGCGATCTATTTGCCTCCCCATTGAACAACAAGTGCAGCAGCTATTTTGCCCTGTTCCCCCTGGAGGGGGATTCCCTGAGGGGCGCTCTGATCCATGATTGGCCCACAGGACTTCTTTATGCTTATCCCCCCATCCTGCTTATCCCACAGTTCCTAAAAAAAGCTCTTTGGTTGAGATGCAAAGGTGATACTCATAGCCTAGTTCTGGCCTTGACACGTTTGGTTCCCCCTCCTTCAGCCTCACCTAGTATACCCACTGTGGATTCTGGACCCTCTTCTAGATCTGATTTTTCACCCCCAAGGGTCGAGCCACCTGAATCTGTCCACTCTCAAGCTAACAACTTGGTTTCTCCACTTCTGTTAGTTGCCAGGCAAGCTAACCTTTTTTGTCTTTTCTTGCCTCAGTTAAATCCGGATGTCAGAAAAAGTGAATAATTGTATTTCTTGTGGGAAACAGATACCTCATAGGGATTACCACTCTCTCTGTATTCCTTGCTTGGGGCCTGAGCACGACGTAGTCGGGTGTCGCTTTTGTGCTAGATTTAATTAGCGCACCATTAAACGTAGGTTAGATTGTGCTAGGCTTGTCTTCGGTAAGCGGTGTAATTACAGTATGCCGTCGGATCCTCCGACACCCGCTACCGCTAAGAAGCGTAAGGAAAAATCGTTAAAGTCCAAGCAGGATGAGTCGTCCGTTCCGGACGCCGGTTCTTTAGAAACTACGGTGGAATCTGTGGATCCAGCCGAGGTTTCAGCTGAGTCTCAGGGGAAGCCTTTAATTTTGCAAGATGTGGCCTCTCAGGAGTCAGGTCAGGCTGATGGGGCCTCTCAGGTCGCTGTGCTCCCTTCTTTGCATAAGGTGGTTAGGCCTTCTCCTTCTGTCTCTAAGGTACCTTCCAGGGTCAGGCCTGGTTTGTCTTCCTCTGGCGTCAGTCCTAGTTCTGCAGGTTCTGTACCTAAAAAACGCATGCTTAAAATGGCAGAAGATTTAATCACTTTAATCAGAGGTTCTATGCCCCCTCCAGATAAGAGGCCTAGGGTGGAGCCAGAGGTGGAAGGATTGGAACATTCTTCAGATTACTCAGAGTCTTGGGCTGAAGACATTCAGGATTTTCCCCCTTATTCTGATTCAGACGCAGAGGATTCTAGTCCTTCTGCTTCCCCTCCAGAGGATTTTTCTTTTTCAGAAACCCTGCATTCTATGAGGGAGCATTTTAAATGGGAAGGTCAGGATTTCTCAGATTCCCGAAAGAGGCTTAGGGATTTCTTGTTTTTACCACAACATAGGCCCTTGGCTATACCTCCTGTTTTGGATGTTGTTCAGGATGTTTTCTCTGAGGCTTCCCTAAATCCAGACTCTTTGCCTCCTGCCCCGGTTAAGCCAGACAGGTATTACAGAGTGCCAGAGGCGCATACATATTTGTATAAGAGCCCAAGGGCTGACCCAGAAACTATTAGCCAGGGACCTAAGGATGTCAGGGCTTCTGTTGTAAAGAATCCAGTTCCTATGGATAAAGATTCTAGAGCTTTGGATAGGTGGGGTAAAAAAGTGTATACCTCTTCCACTCTAGCAATGAGGGCATTGAATTGCCAGTTTCATATGCTGAAGTACCAGAATTTTCTCCTTAGTCAGTTAAAATCTAAGGTAGATGCTTTGGCAGAGGCATAGAGTGTAAGGAATTACAGGATTTGGTTCATGCCTCTGATCAGGTGGGTAAGCATTCTTTGCAGTGTGGTTTCGATGCTTTACAGGCTTCTTCCAGGGTGGCTGCCACTGGATCAGTTATTCGTAGGCACGCTTGGCTTAAGGATCAGAACTTGTCAGAGCATGTTAAAGCTCGAATTTTGGATGCTCCCCTTCAGTCTGAAGTTTTGTTTGGTTCTCCTGTGGAGTCAGTCTTGAAGAAAATGGAAGACAAAGCTAAGTCTATGCAGACTGTTAAGGATTTTTTACAGGTGCAGCCCCCTAAGTTTAGCAGAAATTGGCCTGCTAAGGGATGGGCTTACCCTTCTTCTGATTTACAGTCTAAGGGCAGATCTAGACATGGTAGGGGCAGAGCTCAGGCTCAGGGTTCTTTCAGGCCTAGGACGTGGAGATCCCCTGCACAGTCTACAGGTGAGGGCAGGGGCCAGTCCTTTCGTAAACAGACCCAATGACCTGCATCTTCAGCTGCCAGATCCTTCCTGTCTGGCAGCCCCTCTGGGAGGAAAGTTGGCACTTTTCAGGCAAAATTGGCTTTTAGTCACCCAGGACAAATGGGTGTTGGACATTATAGGCCGAGGCTACAAGTTTTATTTCCATACATTGCCTCCTTTCAAAGGCATGCCAGACGTTCCTCCTCAGCAAAAGGTGGAGGCTCACAAACAGATTTCTTTACTTCTACAAATGGGGGCTATCCAGCAGGTCCCTCCGTCAGAAGTGGGCCTAGGATTTTATTCTCGCCTGTTTCTAGTACCAAAGAAAGGAAACACTTGGAGGCCTATTCTGGATTTGTCTATCCTCAACACATACCTGGGCATTCCAAAATTCAAAATGTTGACTTTGCAACAACTTCTGCCTCTGCTAGGCAAAGATCACTGGATGGTAACTCTGGATCTCAAAGAGGCTTATCTTCATATTCCTATCAGGCCCAGCTGCAGGAGATTCTTGCGCTTTCGGGCTGGGACTTTACATTATCAGTTCTCTGCATTGCCCTTTGGCTTATCTACTGCGCCCAGGGTGTTCACAAAGGTTCTGGCTCCGGTGATAGCCTTCTTAAGGTTAAGAGGAATACAAATTTATCCTTATTTGGACGATTGCCTGATTCTTGCTCAAAACAAAGATAAGCTACTTCACCATCTACAGTATGTTATGGCAGTGTTAAGGTGCCTAGGGTATTCTGTGAACGAAATAAAGTCCAGTCTTGTACCCTCTCAGGACATGTGCTTTCTGGGTATGAGACTGAATACAGCCTCTCAGATGGCGTTTTTGACCCCGGACAAGCAAAGAAATCTTACCCTTTACTTCCAGCAATTGTCTCTACGGTCCAGGCTGACTGCAAGGACAGTCCTTCAAGCCTTGGGGTTCATGGCATCTTGTATTCTGGTGCTTCCTAATGCCAACCTGCATATGAGGAAGCTACAATGGTATCTCAAAAGTGTATGGACTCAACACTGCCACGATTTGGACACTGTCATTCAGATAATACCTTGCATTCAAAAGGAATTTTTGTGGTGGGCTCAGGAATGTCACCTAAACAAGGGACTCTCTGTGACCCGACCAGAGGCGAGTCAGATCTTAACGACAGATGCTTCAGACAAGGCTTGGGGAGCATACCTCAATGGAAAATGGGTTCAAGACACGCGGCCTGCCAGACTTCAACATTTACATATTAACATGAAGGAGATGTTAGCAGTCCAATTTGCATTGATGGCTTTCAAGGATCTACTTCACCCAGGACAAGTGTTGATTCAAACAGACAACACAACTGTCATGTGGTACATCAACAAGCAAGGGGGAACCCATTCGTACCCTCTTTGCAGACAAGCTATGATTTTGTGGGAGACTGCTCTCAGTTTGCACCTCACTCTTCAGGCAAGGTTTCTGCCAGGAGCACAGAACTCCTTAGCGGATGTTTTGAGCAGACAGATGGTGGATCCCCACGAGTGGAAGTTGGATCCTCATGTATTTCGACAGTTGACAGTGATTTGGGGGACTCCAGACATAGATCTGTTCGCTTCTCCACTAAATTTCCAGCTGCCAAAGTTTTGCACAAAGATGTTTCATCCAAAAGCTTGGAAAGTGGATGCTCCATCATTCAGTTGGAACAATCTTCACGTCTATGCCTTTCCTCCTCTGCCTCTCCTACCCAAGGTGCTCTTGAAGGTCAGACAGGACTAGCCCTCCATGATTCTAATAGCTCCAGATTGGCCACGTCAGCACTGGTACCCTCTGCTGAGGAGTTTAGTACGGGAGCCTCCTTGGCCTTTGCCATCAATTCCACACCTTTTGTCCCAGGCAGGTAATCATTTCCTCAATGTCAGGATACAGTCCCTGCACCTGACAGCCTGGCATATTCTGTTCTAGACCCTGGAGGGTCGCAGCTTCCTCAACAAGTTTTGAATGTCATTTTGGAGGTCAGACGGCCTAGTACAAGGAAAGTTTATGCTGATAAATGGAGGAGATTTTTTTCTTTGGAGCAAAGCAAAGAGCTTTGATGTTTCAGTGCCTAATTTGAGTGTTTCACTTCAGTATCTTACAGAATTATTAGACAAGGGTTTGTCTTTCTCCTCTGTAAATGTTCATGCTGCAGCCATTTCTGCTCACTATGACTGTGACCCACCATTATTCTCTCATCCTTTGTTTAAGCAATTTCTTACAGGGGCAAAGAACATAAGACCCCCATGTAGAGCTCCTACTCCTTCCTGGGATCTCAATTTTGTGTTGGAAAAACTCACTTTACTTCCTTTTGAACCTGCAGCTACAACTGAGTTGAAGTTTCTGTCTTGGAAAACTGCTTTTTTGTTGGCCATTACGTCTGCTAGAAGGGTATCTGAATTACAGGCTCTAATGGCAGTTGAACCCTTCCTGAATTTTCATAAGGATAGGGTATCCCTGCGTACTAACCCTACTTTTATGCCTAAAGTTGTTTCAAATGTGGCCTTGAACCAATCTATTCATTTGCCTACATTTTATGCTGATCCCCAAAATAAAGGGGAGAAAATTTTGCACTCTTTGGATATTCAGAGGCAGTTGCGTTACTATTTGAGCAGAACTAAAGGGTTCAGACAGTCTCAACAGTTGTTTGTTTCTTTTGCTTTGGGCTCTCAGGGGAAACCTGTTTCAAAACAAACTATTTCTAAGTGGATTGGCCATTGTATTGCTTTTTGTTATTCTCATCATGGTAAGGAGATTCCGGCTGGAATCAGACCTCATTCCACTAGGGCTACTGCCACTTCTACTGCTTTTTTAAGGGGTGTAGCTACTAAAGATATTTTGGAGGCTGCTACTTGGAGTTCAGTGCACACTTTTTCTAAACATTACCATCTCCCTCTTTATTCCAAATCTAGGGCTGGGTTTGCCACTGCAGTTTTACAGGGCATGTTAGCAGCTCCCAATGCTTTATGATTTTGCCAACCTCCCTTTACCTTTGCTTTGGGATTCTACCCACAGGTTATGACTGCAGCAATGTGAGATGAAGAACATAGTACAGTTTTGTACCTACCATAAATGTAGATGTTCGAAGATCCACATTGCTGCAGTCCAATTTACCCTCCCTCCTTCCTCACTGTAGTTTGGGGTGGTTGTGTGGTTTGGGTTGTAATATTGTTTGTACATGGGTGGTTGGATGTTTTTCTGTTTTTTGGCTATGGCCTTTCTTTTTAGGGCCTTCTGACATCTGGGGCAAGAAAGACTGAGGATATGACGTCGGTCATGCGCTTTAGTACCACGGCGTACTGACGTCAGATCTGAGCGACCATGACCGACGCCAGCCTAACACTTTGGTATTCGGGCCGACCGAGGACAGCGGACTACCCACAGGTTATGACTGCAGCAATGTGGATCTTCGAACATCTACATTTATGGTAGGTACAAAACTGTACTTTTCTAATAATGCTAAACTAGCCACAAGAGCAATGCATGATGGGAAATATTCTCTCCTGTTATGGGAACAAGACAAGAAAAACAGAGACTTTGTCTAAAATGAAAGATGTATTTCAATGGATACAAAATAAAATTCCTACTTCCCAACAAAAGTATTGTTTGTTGCAGATGGATATTCCTTAAGCTGTAGCTGTCTGTCCTACTTTATCTGTTTTTGAGGATGTTTTTATGATTTGTAATTTACCTAACAGTCAAACCTTTAGAAAGCCTTGTAGATTATACAAGATACCTCAAACTCATAAATGCAGTGGATATAAAAAGTGTATACACCCCTGTTAAAATGCCAGTTATTTGTGATATAAAAAATGAGACCACAATAAATCATTTCAAACCCTTTCTCACCTTTAATGTGACCTATAACCTGTACAATTCAATTGAAAAACAACCAAATCTGTTAGGGGAAAATATAAAAATTAAAAAAGTACAGTAAGCTGGTTGCATGTGTGCACATCCTTAATCTAATACTTTGTTGAAGTACCTTTTGATTTAATTACAGCATTCAGTCTTCTTGGGTACACACCTGCCATCAATTAAAGAGTCTCTGATTAACCCCAAATAAAGCTCATCTGTCCCAGTAGGATTTTCCTGACATTTACTCAGTTGCCTGCTACAGCAAAAGCCATGGTTCGCAGAGAGCTTACAAAGCATCAAAGGGATCTCATTGCTGAAAGGTATCAGTCAGGAGAAGGGTACAAAAACATTTCCACAGCATTGGATATACCATGGAACACAGTGAAGACAGTCATCAAAAAGTGGAGAAAATATGGGACAACAGTGATGTTGCAAAGAACTGGATGTCCCTCCAAAATTGATGAAAAGACAAAACAAAAACTGGTCAGGGAGGTTGCCAAGAGACCTACAGCAACACTGAAAGAGCTGTAGGAATTTCTGGCAAGTACTGGTTGTGTACTACATGTGACAACAGTCTCCCATATTCTCCATTTCTGGACTATGGGGTAGGGTCTTAAAGAGAAAAACATCCAGGCCCGGTTAAAATTTGCAAAACGATACATCAAGTCACCCAAAAGCATGTGGTAAAATTTGTTATGGTCTGATGAGACCAAGGTTGAACTTTTTGGCCATAATTCCAAAAGGTACGTTTGATGCAAAAACAGCACTTTGCATCACCAAACAAACACCATCCCCACAGTGAATTATGCTGGTGGCTGTATCCTGCATTTGGGTTGCTTTTCTTCAGTTGGAACTGGGGCTTTAGTGAAGGTGGGGGAATTATGAACAGTTCCAAATACCAGTCACTTTTGGCCCAAAACCTTCAGGCATCTACTAGAAAGCTGAAGATGAGGATGAATTTCACTTTTCAACACAACAGTGACTCCAAGCATACATCTGAATCAACAAAAGAATGGCTTTACCAGAAGAAAATTAAAGTTTTGGAATGGCTGAGCCAGAGCCCAGACCTAAATCCAACAGAAAATCTGTGGTGTGACCTGATGAGGGGTGTGCACAGAGATGCCCTCGCAATCTGACAGATTTGGAGTGATTTTGCAAGGAAGAGTGGGCAAATATTGCCAAGTCAAGATGTGCCATGCTGATAGACTCCTACCTAAGAAGACTGAATGTTGTAATTAAATCAAAAGGTGCTTCAACAAAGTATTAATTTAAGGGTGTGCACCCTTATGCAACCAGCTTATTGTACGTTTTTTATTTTTTATATTTTTCCCCCTAACAGATTTGTTTGTTTTTCAATTGAATTGTACAGGTTATAGGTCACATTAAAGGTGGGGAAGGTTTTGAAATGATTTATTGTTGTCTCATTTTTTATATCACAACAGCCTGGCATTTTAACAGGGGTATGTACACTTTTTATATCCACTGTATATGTTTACTAACCTCAGTGCAGACCCTGCAGTGATTTCATTATCTAAAACTGCTTCAGTAATGTATATTGCTAATGCTAACCCCTCCCCACACCCGACAAAGATGGGAAAGCTTTTGACAGATTTGGGAAGAAAGTGTATTCTTCAGAATTTTAAATTGACAGACTCGCATGTACTTCTGTCTTTCGAAAAGATGAAAACCTTAACTGTTAGCTGTTAATCTTTCTTCTGAGGTAAAGAATTCCTTGAATGTCTCTATTTTATCTGCTTCAGCTATAATTAAACATTCCCTAAAATGTTCCTCTAATGCTGCAGCTGCTGTCTCCAACTTTAGTGCCTCTGGATTAGTCATGAGAAGATTTATTTGATTATGGTCTCATTATTTATCTGAAGATGTTATGACTGACAGTTTAAATGTTCCCCTGGACAAGGAGGTGCTAATTGGCTCTTCTGCAGTTGAGTTTCTTAAAAGATTTGATGGAAGGGAGAAGTTGATTCAAGGTGTGAAACAAATCTTCCAACTTTCCTTTTTTAAAGCAAATATTATTTTCTTTCCACCTCAGTTCATTTTTTCAAAAAGCAATTTAAACAACAAGGTGTCAGTAAACAGGATTGAAAAAAAAACATGGCAAGGAGGCTCCAAAATAGAAAGGGAAAGCCTCTCAAAATGAAGGACAGTCCAATAAATTATAATGACTAACTGCCTGCTCAGGCTCTCTCCCCCCTCTTCCACCCTGGCAATGTTTCCGTCTCTTTGAGTCTGTATCTTCCTCTGTGTCTAGAGTATTTCAAACAAATGGGCTCTAAAAGTCACAAAAGAGAGACACAGTTGACAATGGGACTCCCTATCTCCTTTCCAGGGATTTCTCATTTCTTAGTAAACCAAATTTCTATGTTTTCACCATATCTGCAACAAATGTTTTCACAGGGAGACATAGAACCAGTGCCTTCTTTCCAGATGGATAAAGGATTTTACTCAAGGATTTTTCTGGTGCCGGAGTAAGAAGAAACTTGGAAACCAGTGTTAGATCTCTCATTTCTCAATAATTTTATCAAGATCCCAAGGTTCAAAATATTTTCCCTTCAGACACTCTTACCTCTTATCCCATTACTAGCTTTTATGGTAAAACTAGACTTAAAAATGCTTAACATTACATTACCATTATTAAACATTTCAGATGTTTATTATGATGTTCTACATCTGGCTTACAAGTAACACTCCTGCCTTACCCTTTTGGACTATCCACTGGTCCAAAGTTATTCACAAAGTGTCTGGCACCAGAAGTTGCTTATTGCAAAGTTCAAGTCATTCATATTTTTCCATATTTGGACAATTATATTTGCAGAATCGTTTTCTGGTTGTCAGGAGTTATTGACAAGTGTTCAGAAACTCCTTCTCAGTCTGGGGTTTCTTTCTCTCAGAATAGTTTTCCTGATATGTCTTTTGGATTGTACCCTGGGAAAAGCATTTCTTTCCCCATACAAAGCAGAGATGTTCCAAGAGTTCATCTTGAGCTTTTCCGCCAAATCGCTGGTATCTGTCAAGGAACTCCACAGGATTGTGGGATACATGGCCTCCATGATTTTCTTGATATCCTTGGCCAGATTTCACATGAGAAAAATTCAGTGATACCTCAGGTCAGTCTGGAGTCAGCATCAACTCCTCTTATTCTTTCAGATTCTAGTGTTTGGATTTTTAAAAAGGGAGGTTTTGTGGTGGTTGTACAAGTTCTTGCTCTCAGTTCAGGTCTTCCCTTTTCCCTTCTGTTTCCTCTCCAGTCCGTCACAACAGATACTTCAGACTTTGCATGGGGGCTAGTGTCAAAAGGAGTGAGAGCACAAGATCTGTGAAACAAAACAGGACAGACAGAAGCACATCAGTGTCAAAGAGATGATGACAGTTATAAAGAGATGATGACAGTTATAAATACTTTGAAAATCTTGAATCATTCCTGGTCACCAGGACCTCTGCAAGTTATTACAGACAACACCACAATGATGTGGTACATAAAAAGACAGGTGGGGTACCTGATCTTACCCCTTTTGCAGACTTTTTGTGGTAGACTGGGAGATAACAAGTCAGCTCAGTTTAACTCTAAGCAGGGTCAGTACAAACCCTCTAAAATGGAAATTGCACCTGTGGGGTCTACCAGGGATTGATCCATCTGCGGGGAACATCTCTGTTTGCCTCATTTCAAAACAGATAGTTAAATAAATTCCCTTATAGGACTCATAGGTTCATAGGTAAGTACTAGGCTGTCTGCCATTGAGGGCCATTTTAAGTTTAACCAGTTTCCCTTTTTGTGCTCAAAGTAACTTATCCCATTCAGATAGAAATGGACCTTACCCATCCCATGGTCAATAATTGTATAGTACCCTTAATGAGAATAACTGGGATCATACCATGATATTTTGTGAGGACCCATGCAAGGAGTAAAGCATTAGGAGCTCCCTCTGACCATTCGTAGTAAAGGTGATAGTCATGGGGTACATTTTCTGTTTCCCATCCATAGATCTAAGCTGTGAATGTAGACAGAGATGAACTTTCTTTTATGTGGATGGGAAGATGGGGAATTTGATTCAGAGTAATGGTATCCTCTGGAAGATTTGCCCCGACAAACTATTCTTTAGATGTTGGGAGAGTTTAGATCTGTAGACCAAGCATTTCTGATGCTGTTTGACTTGCTGATGTGGAGTAAATCCATCAGTATTATGTCAGAGGATGCCTTTTACGACGGACACAGGTCACCTCTTAGCAGTCTGTAGGATACCGTGTATATTGACAGAGTTTTGAGTCGGAGCATGTAGGACATGTTGTTTAGGCCTTGTATCCTTTTAGTAATGTGTCTCTATGGGAGTTCCAGTTGTTGCATGTGCCTGGACAAATGTATGTCAAAATGGGCAATGTATTCAATGACTGGCCTAATGAGGCCTGAGTAAAGGGGGGCAATGGCATACCTAGATCTAGACACAATCCATTTGTTTATAAGCTATGCAATATAGAAGTGCAATCTTACAACAGTGGACACATGTTGGTCAAAATTTAGGTCACTCTCCACCTAAGTTCCCAAATCAGTAATGCATTCTTTTGGCATTTAGTTTCAGTCTATGATTTTGACACCAGTTATTTATTTGGGACAAACCTTGCTGCAGGATAGCCAAGTCATTTAGGGATTCACTGACTGCTCCTCGCTTATGATCATCTGCAAACATAGTGAGTATATAAAAATAATTGGTATTAACTTTTCCTTCAGAAAAGTAGATGCCAAACTGGAGAGGTCCCAACACAGAACCCTGGAGGACTCCACTGGTGACTGGTCTCTTCACCTATTTTGATTTCCTGCATCCTGTCTGTGACTCCTTGCAAACAGGCCTGGAAGATGGATACCTTCTCATTTGCATGGATGTGAATGTTCCAGTATGCTTTTCTACCCTTTCCACTGACACCAAGGGTTTTTCTGAAGCTCCAGAAGTACTCTCCAAAGGTAGTGGTGTTGACTTCCTTTTGATCCAGGCAACAATGGTTCTTTCTTGTTTTGAAAATGGCCAAAGACAGTTACCACATGTTTCCTCACAGAATGCATTTACTCACACAAGACAGGTTTTGTTTGATGCACCTTAACCCAAAAACACTTCAGGTAAATTTATGGATTATATAATTTTGACACATTTTAGGCACTTTTTTCCCTGAGCATATGCAGCATGTACTGAAAGAGGCTAAAAAAATGTTACTAGGAAATCATATATTTGCATGTGGAAAAGATTTTCTAGTTGCTACTAATCCAAGAATCAAGACACTTTTATGGCCAGGTTGCCTCTGGTTATTGGTTATCTATGTGAGTTACTTTCCTCTGGCCTTTTTAGAACTATATCAAGATTAATTTGCCAGCCATTTCTGCTTGTCTACCCTTGAATCCCCCTTTCTTCCATGAAGGACCTATTTAAACCAGTTATTAGACTGTTATGGGGTTCTTAACATGGAAAATGGTCATTGCTCTGACTTCACCAAGAAGGGTATCTGCAAGCTTTATCATGAGTCAGCCCTACCTCATTTTCACAAGGACAGGGTTTCTTTGAAAAGAAATCCTTCTTTTAGGCCTAAAATGGTTTCAGAGTTTACATGTCTTCTTTCCATACCCCAAAAACAAGGGAGAAAGAATTCTTCATACTTTGAATGTCTACAGATACTACTTGGACAGAACTCAGTCCTTCAGGAAAGTCAGTCAGTTGTTTATCTCCTGTGAAGTTAAAAGAAAATGATGACTAGTGTCAAATCAGATAATTTTGAAATGGCTGCCTCTTTTTGCTATTCCTAGCAGAACAAGCCCCTTCCAGGCAGGGTAGGGCTCACCAGGGCTTTGGCATCTTCTTTGGCTTTCTAGAAAGGAGAGGACTCCAGAAGTTTTCTAGGGGCAGCAGTTTGGTCCTCTTTACAGCGTTACACACTGGATTCCTTTTTCAAGGTCCAGAACAGGCTTTGATAGGACCATTTTCAGAGGCTCTCAGTTTACTCCCTCCTCCTCCTCCCTGCATGTTACTAACCACCTATGATGGTCAATCCTAATAACTTAGACTTCTGTAGTAGTAAGTGTTCTAACAGGTCAGTGTTGCAGTAACTATACATTCCCTCCATTCCACTTGTTTGAATTTTGGCATAGTGCCTATGTGGGTGCTATATATGTGTGTATGTACTTGTGTGTGTGTGTGTGCGTGTGTGCGTCTGCGTATGTGTGTATGTATGTGTATGTATATATATATATATATATATATATATATATATATATATATATATATATATATATATATATATATATATATATATATGGGGTTACATACATACATTGACATTTGTCTTGTTGACACACTTTGGTCAACAAAACAGATGGCCAACAGCTGTATGAGCTTATGCTTACACAAATGTACTTTCTAAGGTATCAGAAGCAGATAATTAGCATACATAAATGATTGCTTCAGAATACCAGAAATTAAAATGCGGCATAGCCACCATTTAGATTTCTTCTGCAGACAACATGTTTGAAACTAATGGTAGACCATTGTTTGGATTTGGAATTCTAACCTCTAATAACCTAAAAGTGTGCTGTCTGTTCTGGTGCAGATCTTTACAAATTAAATGCTGCATAACCACCATTTAGATTTCTTCTGCCTATAGATTTGAAAACTAATGGTAGACCATTGTATGTAAAATTCATTCTTTCATTTTCCAGTTACCCACTTATCCAAATGAGGATCACTGGGGTGCAGAACCTATCCCAGTAATCAGTGGCTGCAAGACAGAGACAATAGAGATAGCTAGGATTCCAGTCTGTCACAAGAAACACAGACAGACACACACGGACACACACACACACACACACACACACACACACACACACACACACACACACACACACACACACACACACAGTAAACATAGGCACCTGGAAGCATTTCTTCTGTGATGACATGTCTTTAGAATGTGAGAAGAAATCAGAGCATCATGCAGAAGCCACACAGACACAGAAAAAGAAATGCAGATATTGCTAGAAGTCATCCCGACCAAAAAAAAAAAAAAAAAAAAAAAAAAAAAAAAACAACTGAGGCTGTAATGCAACAATGCTAATTGCTGTGTCACTTTGCCACCTAAATGTAAAATTATTTGTTATATAATAGTTTTTTTCTGTAGCAGTATAGGAAAAGTGTAAGCATGATTTTGTGGATTATTGTTAATAGCTATGTATAACAAAATTCATGGTTTCTCTTTTCCAAAGATGTGAATGAATGTACTAATGGAACACACCGTTGCAATGGTCATGCCGAATGCAGGAATACTTTGGGCTCCTACAGGTGCATATGTAAAGAAGGTTTCAGTGGAGACGGCTTTTTCTGTACAGGTGAGTAGAAATTTTGGATTTGCCATTGTGCTTATATATTTCAATAATTAATTATAAACAGACTTGATGTTTGCTTAGCAGAAAAAAATTTCAGAACACATTTATTTCTGTTACATGTCCAGAAATGATTACACTGATTACTTGACTTTAGTTTGTTATTGTTCTTGTTAGCAGTAACATTACTGCACTCTTTTGGAATTAGTGGATGCATTAGAGTATGCATCACATGAAGAAGTTAGTGTATAGGAATATTTTCAGATTATCTGATGTCCAGGCTGTTTGTGTGGTTGAAAACACATTTAGAAGAACCTGAAGCTTTAAAGTGCTGTCAAAATAGCTGCAGAATGTATTTGAACAGTAAGAGAACTATCATTTACAAGCTCTGCAAGTGACTCTTGGACTGAAAAAAGTTAATCAGGGTATTGACTGAGAGAGGAAGATTGCACATTCTAGACATTTTTGTTCTCAGTGTGGGAGCCCGAATACCATATTTTATTACAGTTTACAGACTAATAAGCACAACGTAAAGCATATTTGAAAATTATTTTGTAACTAAAACAACTTTAAAAGATGAACCCTGTCTGACTAATTCTGTTAAAAGCAGGGCAGATTCTGAAGAAGTTTATTAACTACAGAATCATATGGCACATTTTACATAAACTAAATGGAAGATAAATACTTTTTCTGTTTTGCTCACTTGCTTAAAATCTTTACTGGTAGACTACAGCAAGTAGTACATTTTTAAAATACAGTACATTTTAACGTGAGATGAAAGTATTTCACTGGTACAATTCATTGAAACTTTTATTTCAGTTTTTTTCCTTCTAAATGCTATTAATACCTGCTGTTATTTTCCATTTTTGGGTTGCAGAAGGTATAACAGTATTTTTTTTACATATTACTTATTTCAGGTTGTAAGTGAAAAATCTCTACTATATACTGCATGCTACCTGTGCTTTTCTCAGTGTGTTGTTTATGATTTAATTTCTCACGAAACCTTTTTATTTTGATCATATGTTTTGTATAATCCTTACAAGGTTATTAATGTTTTGAAGATGTTTGCATTGCTGTTGTTTGCTGTGGAATTTGCCTGCTGTAAAAGTTCACAGATTTTTGAGAAAAAGGGCAGTGCACTTGCGCTCCTCTTAATTATTTGATTATGTTTTAGCAGATTATGACTTTGTAAGCAGCAGGCCCTGAAGAAGAATATATTATCCATCAGCACTATTCTTCTTCAACAGTCTTTTAACTTGTAGCAGTGTTTTAGCCTGCATTGGTAACAGTGCAGTGCTATTTAAGCTAGGATAGCTTAAATGTAAACAAGGAAGTAGAGCGAGCAATGTGGAAACAGGAGCACATAGTGAAAGTATAGAAGCACAAATATGTATAGAACAGATATGAACAAGTCATTCATTGTATGAATTTCTAGTTATTTCTTTAAATTTCTTCACATTGTCAGTGGTATGCTGTATAGAAATAAGGTGCACATTTATAGAGTCAGTCAGCCTCTGTTACAGATAACAGAGAGTTGTTTGTAGCTTCCTGAGGTTTCAGTTTGAGGCTACAGCTGGAAGCTAGCAAAAAACTGAATAATAATATTATTGTAAGCACATCTAGCCGCTCATTGTTAAGAAGCAGGAGTTAGCCATTTTATGGTACAGGTGTAATGTGCTTTCACTGATAAAAACAGATGCATAACAGAGAGCAACATAATATCATTTAGAGACTTGTTTTCTGTATGCCACAAAATATCTTAATCTTCCTAGCTTGTCAGTTGAGCATAAAGTGCTCCTTGAGTAACACACATTGATATCATATAATATTTTCTATATTCCTGAGATGAATACTGTTTTTGTTTAATTTGATGAATATGCCCTGGAATTCAGAATTCAGATTCAGAAAGATCCTCACCACTCATGTAAATTGCATACATGGTAGGTAAATTTATGCAACAGTGAGTGAATGTGATTCATAGACAGCTATGGCTGCAATGAGGAATGCCTTATTATCGGTTTATTACTGTATATCTAAACTGTCTATGCTTAACAGCAGTGCTGTCAGACCTGATAGAAACTATGTTTCCCTGGCAGACTTGCATTGTTTTGGCAACGGCACTCCCTTCCTGCACACACATACACAAACAGACACACTCAGACACCCATGCACACACACACACACACACACACACACACACACACACACACACACACACACACACACACACACACACATCCACCCATGAACAAACAAAACCGTCCACATTCAGTCACACTCACCAAAACACTCAGCCATTCATCACTCAGAGGCACACACATAGCTATCTCTTGTTTCCCAAACTAGCCCAACTAGTATGAATACCCAAGTTGACACATGCTCCTACACTTACACAAACACATGTTCATCCAGCTTCATTCATGCATCTGCAGATATGCATGCACACACCTCTCCACTCACCCACGCACACACACATATACACCCACCAACCCAACCCCTTCATCTTCTCTGAAGTTACTTGCATTGTGACTGCTTCTATAGGAGGGAATGGGTGATCACAGTCTTTTGACAGCATTCCCTTTTTCCTCCAACAGTGATAATTTATGTATAGTGTAAATCAGGAGCTGCTTACATTTCTCAGGGAGAACACATGGCTAATTAGCATTATATGCTCAACTAGATTACAGCATTAGCATGCAGCTCTGCCAGCAGGACTGCCCTCCACATTGAAGGTCTAACTTGTGGGAAGCATTAGCATTAAGGTAGTTTAAGAATTGGAGTTACTGTGGGTGGGAAAACAGTCTTGTTTAAATCTTCATGCCTTCTGTAAGCCTTTCCAAATCCCCAGGGATAGTCTGTTAGCTATTCATTTCATAGGATCATAGAAAGTTACTAGGCTACTGGCTCTGAGGCTCTTATAAGCCTAGCCAAGAGTTTAGCCCATATTTAGACATGTCAGCACCCAAAGCCCCTGTCCAGCAGGGACATGGGTGGAATCCCAGAGGTGTATTTTCTGTTTCCCATCCAGTTACCCAGGTTGCCCTTGAAAAGGGATAATAAGGTACTCTGCTTGATGTGGAGAAGGTGTCTATTCTACAGATGGGGGAGTCTCTGGGAACAAATCTGTCTCAACAACAAGTCCTATTTATGTCACAGACCAGGTTGAGGTTGTGTGTGTGGGTTACTCGAGTGGAGCTTGACTTGCGGCTATGCAGCAGTCCCATCAAGGCGGGGTCTGAGATTGCTTTGTATGCCAGAAAGAGGTCACCTCTGAAGAGTCTGTATAAACTGAGTAGAGGAACAGTGCTTTTAGCCTATCTGTGTAGGGTAGATGTTTGAGGTCCTGGATTCTTCTGGTGAGGAACCTCTGTGGTCTCTCTAGCTGCTGCATGTGTTTTGCTAGGTACATGCCGAAGGGGGCATTGTACTGAATAATTGGCCTTATAAGAGAAGAATACAGGGATGTTATGACCTCCTGGTCTCTGGATGAGATACCCTTACTTATGTGGTATGCCATATAGAAAGCTTTCCATACAACGGAAGCAACATGGTGGTCAAAAGTCAGGTTGATGTCAACCTGGGTGCCCAAATCCC
Source organism: Protopterus annectens (assembly GCF_019279795.1). Classification (NCBI taxonomy): domain Eukaryota; kingdom Metazoa; phylum Chordata; order Ceratodontiformes; family Protopteridae; genus Protopterus; species Protopterus annectens. The sequence continues at coordinate 1,064,844,069 of NC_056739.1, forward strand.
TCATGACTGATTGTGTGCTTACAACGTTGTTATTAATGTGATAATATGTGGGGACATCACTCTCTCCAAAGAGGATGATGATGATGATGCATTTTTTGGCATTCCGCTTGAGGCCATGTTTCTGGCACCGGTCATTTGTTTGGGTGAGACCTTCTTGGAGGACGTCCACATTACTTGGGAAATTGATGATCACGCCCACCTTGCAGCCATCTGCAAACTTGATCAGCCATAGCCCACTGGTTTTGGCCTGCAACTCAGAGAAGTATATCTCGAATAACAGAGGCCCCAAGACCGATCCCTGGAGTATGCCGCTTGTTACTGCTTGAGGTGGCTTCCCCTATTTTGATAAGGTAGGTTCTACCATTGAGCCAGTTTCCTACCCATCTGATAACATATGTATTGATACCTAGTTGATGGAGTTTGTCTACTATGCCTGAGTGGGGAATAGTATTGAAGGCCTTGGCCAGGTCAAGGTAGGTATTGTGCACTGTCTTCCCCTTCAGAATTATGCTTACAGAATTTGATTATGCCACATTATAATAATGGATGTTATGTTGTCCCATCTCACCTTCATTCTTCCTGGTTGGGTTCGGAGCCAATCCTCGTCTCCGACTCAGCCGATTTACTATAGCACAAGAGCTTTTACTGGCTCAAGGCTAACCCTTATCCCAACATGCCTAGCGGTAGCTATCTAGATCTAGTTTGCCGCTTGCAGCATAGACATTGTGACTACTGGCTCAGGCTAAGTATTTAGTTCTTTTTTCAATTATATTGTAATCCTTCTCAGGGTTTTGTTGTTTAATTAACATCGTTAAAGTGTATATTGTCCCCTGTTAGTCTAACGACCCTTTTTCTTCTTGTTGTGGGTGTTTTTTGGCAGTCCTTTTCTTCTTCAGGCCTTGCCTTCCCCTTTGAGCCCGTTTAAAATTAGAGGGTTCTTCTTCTTTTTCCCCACCCTTTCTGGGATAGCCATTTAAGTTAGAGGTGCTCCTATTGGGGGAGTCACCGTTTAAGTTAGAGGCTCTCCCCCTTTCTTCTTCTTCTCTTCCCTTTTAAAAAAAAAAAGATTTTTTTTCCTTTCTTGTTGTTTGGGCTAACCGTTACAGCCTTGTAGTAGTTTTTAGTTGTTGTATGCTGTTAGCTATTACAGCTTTGTTTTCTAGCACTGTGGTAATTTTTTCTGTCAATTATCTACTATGTCCAAAGAGTCGAAACCCTCTGGGTTAAAGAAATGTGACTCGTGTTGCCAAAAAATGTCCCTTACGGACAGGCACACGAGTTGTGTTTATTGTTTAGGGGCTGTTCACCTGCAGGACTCATGCTTGATCTGTCATGCTTTCAGTTCCAGCGTGCTGTAGGAGAGAAAGAATAAGTTAATTTTGCATGGCCTTCTGAAGAACCCTCAAGATTCTTCATCTCAGGGTTCTCAGCCAGCTAAAGTGTCCAAAAAAACCACTAAGCCATCGGTTCTGAGTTTGGAACAGACAAAATCCACTGAACAACCGTCAGTTCTCAATGTTGGCTCCGACAAAGCTAGGTCTCCGGCGGTTCCATCTGTGTCCTCGGAGCCAGTCCGGATCCATAAGAGAACAAGGTCTCCTTCTTTGGAACTGGTACACTCTGCTTCACAATCTGCTTTGCTGCAATCTGAAGCAGGTAGTCATCAGTCCTCTTCGCATTCCTCTTGGTCCTCCAGGCTTTCGGATCACCACGTGGAGAGAGTGGTTAATAAGCTCCTCAAGTCACAGGCACTTCCTGTATTACTGTCAAGCCCAACCCATAAGGAATTGGCTCCTTCGGCCCATCCAGCTTCTCCATTGGTTCCTTCCCTGACTCTCTTGAGCTCGGAGCCAGAGTGCATGGAAATCGTGGTGGTGGAACCATCGGCTCCGGTTATTTCTCCTGTATTGGTTCCGACACCCGCTCCGATCTCCTCGATGTCTCAGTCCATCGATGGATCTGGGCACCGAAGCTCTCTCGCCGGCTCTGAGGGGGGAAGTGGCATCGGACCCTTGTACGACCCCACTCTCCCTCTCTGAGCTTCGGCCCAGGTGAGCTCGACTCCCACATCGGCCTCAGAGCCTTCACTCTCGGTTTGCAGGAGCTCTCCGGGCTCTTGGGAGCCAGAGGCTCCTTCGACTCGGGACCATGATGCCTTCGAGGTGATAAGGAGCGTGCTGTCTCATGAGACTGCTCCACCCTTGGCTCCATTGGCACCTTCTCCCTCGGTGCCTGTGCCTGCCTTTGACCCTCCTCTTGCCTCTAAGCTTAGGGAACCTGTACCCCAGGATGCCTCATTGGGTGACACCACTTCTTCCAAAACCTCCCTGGAGGAGGTCCCTCGGAAAAGGAGATGTAAGAGGAAGCATCTGGTCTCCCCTCAGTCCATCACATCAGGCACAGACTTGGATGATTCGGAAGGGTCCCCACAGTCCCCCTCTGAGGATGTCTCTTTTTCGGACATCTTGGAAATCCTTAGACAGAGGGGTGGCTGGAAGTCCCTAGCCCTTCTGAGGATGAGTTTGTCTACCTGGATACATTTGATTCCCAACCCTCCACCTCTTGGGTGTCTCCGCCTTTTGACCCACTTTTGTCTGTAGTGAGTTGAAAGGTGTGAAGCACTCCAGAGACCATAAAACCAGTTCCAAGGAGACTGAATAAATTTATTACTGCTCCCGAGGATAAATCCTTCCTTTCCAAAGGGGTCCCTGTTGATGCCATGGTGGTGGCCACAACCACTAAGAAGGAACTTACAAAAACTTCTTCATCTGTCCATCCGCCAAACACGGAGTCTCGTACGATGGACAGGTATGGGAAGCATATGTTTTCTTCATCGACCTTTACTCTCAGGTTGCTGAATTACTTGTCACACTTCACACGATTTCAGAGGGATCTCCTGAAGGAGCTAGGAGATACCCTGCAAAATCCTACAGCTGAGGGAGCTGCGAACAGGGCGGCTTCCTAGCTTGCGACCTTGACTTCAGTAGTTAACTCCTCCGTGAGGCTCATTTCTTATGCGGCAGATGGAGCGAGTAGGGCAGCAGGTACAGGAGTAGCTTTGCGGAGACACTCCTGGATGCACCTTTGTCAGTTTGCAGAACCTTTCAAGTTTTCATTTACCAATACCCCCTTCGATGGCTCATCCTTGTTTGGGCCTCAGGTAAAAGAGACTCACCAAGTGTGAACAGGATGGCAAGACTTTGTGTGCTGTAGGAGTCCATTTTTCCACTCCATCTAGACCCTATCCTAAAGGTCAGAAGAGTGGAAAGATGTGGTTCTGAAAATCCCAGACAGCTTCGCCTGACACATGTGGAGATTTTTTTCCCCCAGGGGCAAAGGGGAAAACAACAATGGAAGACACCGCTCTCGCAGCAGAGGGGGTCCGCAACAGCAGGGTGTCAGAGATACGTTCTCTGCTAGGCCCTTCCAGCACTCCTGAAGGGAGGCCCGACTTTCCACCTTTGGAGGCAGTCGGGGGCAAACTATCACTCTACCCAGCAGCCTGGCAAACTATCACGAGAGAAACATGGGTACTATCAGTAATATCCAGGAGTTACAAAATTCCTTTTTCCCAGTTACCCCCCTCAAAAGAAAAACATGCTATCAAAGATGTTTCACCAAGTCTTTGCGATCACGCACTCCTAGAGATGCAAAGATTGTTAGAAAAAAGAGCCATCCAAGAAGTCCCCGCAGATCAAATCGAATCTGGAGCTTACTCAAGGTTCTTTTTAGTTCCAAAAAAGACAGGGGACTGGAGACCCATTTTGGATCTCAGCAAGCTAAACAAATTGGTAAAAAAGACAAAGTTCTGGATGGTAACACTGCAGTCCATTCTTCCCTTCTTGGGTCAGGGCAATTGGATGTGCCCCATAGATCTCCAGGATGCGTACTACCACATAAAAATGGACAGGCAATCCAGGAGATTCCTACGCTTCTGGCTGGGAGCCATTCATTATCAGTTCAGAGCCCTGACCTTTGGTCTCACCACAGCCCCAAGGGTGTTCACCAAGTGTATGGCAGTGGTCACGGCTCACCTGAGGCGTCTATGATTCCAGGTGTTTCCATATCTAGACGACTGGCTCCTCACTGCTAACACTGAGCATCAACTGATCAAAGCACAGGACTACACAATCCAAACTTGCTCCCAGCTAGGCATCCCCATAAACTATGAAAAGTCTGCCTTGTTGGCTTGTCAGTCTATTACCTTTATAGGAGCAGACTTACATACAAGACGCATGATAGCAAAACTGCCTCAAGACAGGATGTCAACCATTCATCAGCAAGTTTCATTTCTCGTAAAGTAGATGAGAGTTCAAGCAAGAGTAGTATTACAAGTCTTTGGCTCAATGGCCGCAGCAATTACACTAGTTCTTTGGCACGCTTCCACATGCGGATTCTGCAGTGGCTTCTTTTTGATCAGTGGTCTTTCCAGGGTGTACCAGTGTCACACATGATCTTGATCATGGAAACTTGCAAAAAGGACTTAGTATGGTGGCTTGTCTCCCCCCCCCAGGTGACTGTGGGCAGACCCTTTCTAGACCCCCATCCAGTAGCCATAGTGACCAAGGACGACTCCCAGATAGGGGGGGGGGCATTATCTGGGACAGACTGTCCAAGGAATGTGGCAACCTTAAGAGCACCATTTGAACATCAATGTTCTAGAGATGAGAGCGGTGCTTCTAGCATTGCAAGCACTTCAAGACTCTCTACCTACCAGGACCATTGCAATTCAGACAGACAATATGTCAGTGGTATGGTACATCAAAAAGCAGGGCGGGACCAGATCTTATCCCTTGTGTCAGGAGGCGCTTTGAGTATGGCAATGGGCGATGTCTTCCCAACGTTTTCTGATTGCGATGCACATTACCAAGAAATCCAGCATGATAGCAGACAGGCTCAGCAGGGCTATGTTCATGCCTCACGAGTGGTCCCTGAAGCAAGAAGTTGCAGACTTGATTTTTCGCAAATGGGGCCAGCCCTGCTGTGATCTTTTTGCCACTCCCCTCAACAACAAATGCAGCAGCTACTTCGCCCTAGTCCCCCCTCCGGGACAGTCACCCAGGGATGCACTTGTTCACGATTGTCCTCCGGAACTACTCTGTGGCTTTCCACCTTTCCCTCTAATTCCAAAGGTACTTCAGAAAGCAAAGTCACTGGGTTGCAAACTCATCCTCATTGCTCCTTAATGGCCTCGTCAGATATGGTTCCCATTTCATCGCCATCATCTTCAACTGGAGCCTTGGATACTGGACCCAGTTCCAGACCTCCTGATGCATCAGTCAGGCAGGCTTCATCCTTCCCTCCAAACTCTCAAGCTGACTGCTTGGTTCCTCTACTTCCAGTCTTAGCCAGACTCCCAAACATTTCGCTGGCTGTATAACACATCCTAGTGTCCTCTCACAAGCCCACTACCAGGAAGATTTACACTAGCAAATGGAAGAAATTCTCTTATTGGGCTAAGAGTAACGATATTTATCCCTTCACTGCTCCTGTTCACAAGATTCTTGATTTTCTGGCCGAAACCTTCGAAAGAGGGGCAGTTACAGCTACTATTAGGGTCCAACTAGCTGCTATCTCCAATTTTCATGTAGGAGACTTGGGTTCTAACATCATGTCCCATAAGTTGTGCAGAGCATTCTTGCTAGGAACAACTCTTTTACGGCCCCCGGTAAGAGAACCTCCCCCCCAAGACCTAAACTTGGCTTTAGCTTCTATGGTTTTTCCACCTTTTGACCCAGCAGCATCTTGTCCCCTGAAATGTCTATCTTGGAAAACCCTTTTCTTGGTTGCTGTCACCTCAGCTAGATGGGTTTCTGAATTACTTGCTTTGTCTATTCACCTGCCGTATCTCATCTTTCACAAAGATAGAGTCTCTCTTAGGACCAATTCTTCCTTCTTGCCAAAAGTATGTTCAGAGTATAATTTAAATCAGTCTATTGACCTTCCTGTGTTCTTCCCCAATTATGGCAACAAGGTAGAGTATAGACTCCACCAACTGGATGTTCATAGACAATTACGTTTTTATTTACACAGGACCAAAGACCTTGGAAAATCAGACCAATTGTTTGTATCCTTTGCTGACAATAAACAAGGTTCTCCAGTTTCAAAAGTGACCTTCTCAAAATGGCTGTCAGACACAATCAGTTATTGTTATGATTTGTGTAAAAAGACGCTTCTAGGGAGGGCCAGAGGACATTCAACCAGGGCCTTAGCCACCTCTGTTGCCTTCCAAGCTAAATTGCTTTTAGATTCAATCTGTGTAGCAGCAACATGGACAAATCCTCATACCTTTATCACTCATTACAGAATGGATGTGGTCTCCCGGAATAGGGCATCCTTTGGTTCCACGGTCCTGAAGCATTTGTTCCAGTGAGCCACCCAAGAACCAGGTGCTGGGGACATGGTCCCAACCAGCAAGAATGAAGGCGAGATGGGACAACATAACATAAAGAAGTTATGTACCTATCATAATGTTCCATGTTTGTTGTCCTTCATCTCGCCTTCCTTCTTGCATCCCCCCTCCTTCCCCCTTCCTGGAGGTTCGAGAGGAGTTTCTTTATTGTTTACACTAGCTGAGTTTTCTGCTGACATACCAGGTTAGTTAACCATGCAATTTTTCCAATTTCCTCCCTACCTTAAATGTGTAAGAGCTTAGTAAAATTTGTTTTTTTTACTATGTATGTCTAGTGTGGGCTATTACAAACGAGATCTGGGTAGCTACCGCTAGGCATGTTGGGTTAGGGGTTAGCCTCAAGCCAGTAAAAGCTCTCGAGCTGTAGTAAATCAGCAGATTTGGAGCTGACGATCGGCTCAGAACCCAACCAACAAGAAGGAAGGCAAGATGAAGGACAACAAACATGGAACATTATGGTAGGTACATACCTTCTTTTTCCAATGCTGCCATTTTCATTCATTCTTCAATTGATGGGTCTCGGATTCGACTTGGATCCAAGTCAGCCACTACTACCAGATCCTGGGATCCAAACTATTGAGCTCCTCCCTTTACTCTTAATGTCTCACCAACCTAACATACCTCCAGATCACATTTGCCGCCATTCAGCTTCATGTGCAGATCCTGTTGCTCTTGGGCTTTTGGGTGTTTTTCAGGTGTAACACTGAATTTAACTTAAATTTTCTACTACTTACTTTAATTGCATTCTCTCACCCACCTCCCTTGTTTACTTGTTAGTTTTACTTAGTGTTTTTTTCTGTACAGTTGTTACCAATTTCTCAGTGCTTCTGTGCAGTACCATTGCTGGTACATTGCTGTTTTAAAGAAAAAATATTTCAAACTTTTCTTCTCTATACTTTGAAGTAATTCTTGCACTGCCATTGTTGGTAATCATCCTTTCTTCCTTTTTTCTTTTGCTCTGAACCTCGTTCTTCTGTTACACTGGGACAGCCAGCCAATCACGTCTCCAGTCAGTCCCTAAGGACATTCTCATCTCTTCTGTTACCTCTTCAGACCATTCCACTGAGGAGGTCCCTCAGAAGAGAACATGTAAAAGGAGACACCTAGATTCCCCTCAGGAATCTCTCACAAAAGGCACTGATTTTGATGAAGGGGAGGGGTCCCCCAGATCTCCACCTGAAGATGTCTCATTTGGAGGCATTCTATAGCTTTTAAAACAGAAAGGTGTCTGGTCTTCTGATACCCCTTCCAAGGAGGAATCAGTATTCCTGGAGACTTTTGGGTCTGGTCCGACTAAGTCTTGAGTGACTCCCCCAGCTTGACGAACTTATAGATCTTGTTTCTCACCAAATGTGAAAGGAACCAGATACTGTGGAGCTGATCCCTAAATGTCCAGATGAAATTTTAGCTCCTCCCAAAGACAGGACATACTGGATCAATGAGGTACCATTTGATGCCATGGTTGTGGTGGTGGCTACCAAAAAAGAGCTTACAGAGCAGAGCTCTTCTGTCCATCACCCTAGCAGGAAGTCCAGGGCCCTGAACAAATTCAGTAAGTGAGTATACGCTTCAGTGACCTTTGCTCTGAGATCGCTGAATTGCCTGGCACATTTTACAAGATTACAGAGAGGTTTGACTAAACAACTTTCCAGATCTCCTTTTTGGGTCTTAGTCTGCCAAGGACCAAAATAGAATTTTCTCACAACTGGCCACCCTTCAGTTGATATCTAATGTGGCCATGAGGCTGATCCCCTATCCAACGGAAAGTATCTAATGGGCAGGGGTTTCAGACATAGCCATTAGAAAACATGCCTGGATTCCATTATGTGAGTTTGCAGATCTCTTTAAGTCTGCATTCATCAAAGCTTGCTTTGATGGATCTTCCATATTTGGCCCAAAGTAAAGGACAGGCTCTCCAGATGTGACCAAGAGGGAGAAAACCTCTCTGCCATAGGCATACGTTTTTATATGCCTCAAAAACCCTTTTCCAGGAATCAGTGGGGAGGTATAAAAATATGGTTCCATAAATCCCAGGATCCTTTTTAAGGCTCATGAGGAGATGGTTCTCCCAGGGGAGAAGGGGGAACTCAAACAGAAGACACTGCAACCCCAGCAGAGGTGACTTGCAGAACCAAGGCTTCTGGGACTCCTTCTTGGACAATCCTTAGCTGCAGTTCTGAAAAAGGTCCCAATGGCTACCTACTAGAGGCAGTCAGGGGGCATTTGTATCTGCATCAAAGAGCCTAGCTATCCATAATAAAAGATTCCTGGGCACAGAGCATTATGTCCAGAGGTTATATCATACCATTTTCTCATATTCCTTCTACAAGAATGATAAGAATCCCTGATGTTCCACTCCATCAGAAGAAAACAGCAGCATTAGAAATAAGAAAACTGCTAGAAAAAAAGAGTCATTGAGAAGCCCCTACCCCCAGACCAGAGAGGATCTGGGACCTATTCAAGATTCTTGTTAGTGACAAAGAAGACCGGACTTGAGACCCATACTCTGAAACTTAATCGGTTCATGCAATGTTCAAAGTTCTGGATGGTCACGGTTCAGTTCATTCTGCCTCTGCTGTTATCAGATGATTGGATGTGATTGATAGATCTTCAAGACAAGTACTATCATGTTAAAATGAGCAGGCACTCCAGAAGATGTCTGCACTTTCAGATGGGAGCTAGTCATTACCAGTTCAGAGTGCTGCCCTTTGGTCTCACCACAGCCGCCAGGGTGTTCACCAACTGCACGGCAGGGGTAGCAGCTGACTTGAGACTGCTGGGACTCATAGTGTTTCCATACCTAGACAACTGGCTCCTAACTGCCCCAACCAGACATCTACTCTTGTAGGCAACAGACTACTTGCTCCAGTTGTGTCTCTATCTAGGCATCCAAAGAAACAAGAACAGCACGTAGGTAAACCAGGCAGGATACAAAATGCAAAACAGTAGTAAAAAATTCTAGGCATCACAATCATTTACAGCAAATCATAACTTACATCTACGCAAAGTCTGGAGTTCATAGGTGCTCACCTGGACACAGTCAATCAGATAGCCTGTCTTCCTCCAATTTGAATCCAGACACTCAGATCCCAGGTCAGGAAAGTAATACAGCATTATTCTCTTCCAGCACCACTAATTTACAAGCCTTGGGATCCATGAATCTGCTTTCACCCTTGTTCCTCTAGCCAGGTTTCACATGTGAATTATTCAATGGACTCTGTCAGTCCAGTGGTCCATTCTTCAGCATTCTTTAACCTCCTCAGTCGAGATCAGAAAAGTGTCAAGAGATATCTTCTTTGGTGGATTCACTCAAGAAAACTCTCTGGAGACTGTCTATTTGTTCTTCCCCTGCCCACAGCCATGGCGACCATGGATTCCTCCCAACTGGGGTGGGGGGGCACTAATTGGGAAAGACAGTTCAAGGTACGTGGTCCCATTAAGAGGGCAAAATGCATATAAGTGTCCTAGAAATGAGAGCAGTCTTTCTAGTGTTGCAGGCCTTTCAAGACATTCTTCCCTCTGGGACAATTGCTGTTCAGATGGATAGCATGTCAGTGGTCTGGTACATCAACAAACAGGGAGGAACCATGTCTTACCTGCTTTGTCGAGAAGCAATGTGAGTGTGACAGTGGGCAATCTCTTCCGGTTGCTTTCTAACAATAATGCACCTTTTGGGGAAAGCCAACGTGATTCCTGACACATTATGCAGGTCAGTTCTGATGCCACGAGTGGTCTCTCAATGTCAAAATAGCACAGAGGATTTTCCATTGATGGGGCCAACCATGTTGCGACCTCTTCACTTCTCCCCTCAACAACATGTGCAGCAAGTTCTTTGTCCTGATCCCTCCAATGGTGGAGTCACCAAGAGATGTTCAAGTCCACAATTAGCCCTCTGATCTCCTTTATGCTTATCCACTGTTACCTATCATTCCCAAATTTGTACAGAAAGCATTCTGACTGAAGAGCACAGTTATCCTCATTGCCTTCTTTTGGCCTCATCAGATTTGGTTCCCCTTTCGCTAGTCTCATCTTCTTCTTCCACCCTTGACGTTGGATCTCACTCTAGCCCTCCTGTCTCACCCAACAGGGATGACTCATCCAGACATAACGGACCTTAAACTGACTGCATGGTTTCTGTAATTTCACTGATTGCTAGACAAGGTACTTTCTTCCATACTTCATACTGCCATTCATGTTTGTATTACACTAACTTAAATTCACTTTCTCTAGCTGGTGTGGCTCACCGGGCTAGCGGCATTAGCATGTGTGATGGTGTTGATGGTTCGAATCTGGCAGCATCTACATCTTTCATTGCTTCTGTGGCTCAAAGGACTAAGGCAGTCTGCTTGTGTGATGGTGTTCAGGGTTTTAATCTATAAATTGGCTAAAAACTTCTCTAAATATTAAATCATTGACATATAAGTTACATCTATTCTTAACCAATATTTTCACATTGTCTAATTTGGCATAATTATTTATACTGTAGATGTTTTTGCATTATATTTGAAGACTGTAAAAATAATTTTTCTAAAAATGTTTTTGCAATACTTTGGAGATTTTCTCCTTGGGCCGCCGCTGAAAATGGGCACCTATCCAGTTGGACTTTATCAGTAATCAATGTCAGTATATAAACAATTTCAATTTTTTATTTCCCCCTTCACCCGAGTGACCATCTGCAGGGGTTCAGTGCCTCTTCTTTCCCCAGCCCCCCCTGCAGACTAACAGGGTTACTCCCTGAACTAGAGCTGATAGCCTTCAGACACAGCAAGCAAAGTTCTCAAGCATCTTCAAGGGGTACTAAGGGAGGCCAAGGTATTCCAACTGTCTGTCCTTCAATCCTAACTGCAGGGATTTTTTATATGCCCCAGATTTCTCCAAGGAGAGGATCAAGCAATGATTTCAGATGTCGCATGGCAGCTCCCTCCCATGATGACTTCTATCTTCCCCTTAGTGCAAATATATGCCTGTGCAACATTAGTACTGCCCACCAGCTTCTGCTGGAGACAAGCCTTGTGCCACAGTTACACAAACCTTCCACCAGAGATAGGTGAGATGACTGTTGTCTGCTCAAGCAAAAACTTCTATCTGGCTCTCCAGCTGCATGGCTAAATAGTTGATCCTGGGTTAACAACATCACAGATGGATGCTTTTCACCTGCTGCAGCAGGCTAGCATAATTTGTTTTAGTTTTTGAAAATATCTTACAAGCTGGATTCAGACAGCTGACCACATAACTGTAACAATTATAAAAAAAGTTATGTATTCACCATAATTTTCTATCTGTGTTGTCCATTTTCATTCTTCCTCAACTGATGGGTCTTGGATCTGATTCAGCTGCGACTCAGCCACTTATACTGGATCCTCGGATCCAAACTCTTGAGCTCCTCTCTTTACCCATAATGCCCCACCAACCTAACAAACCTCAGATTGAGTTTGCTGCCCTTAGAGATAAAGGCACAATACCTTAAAGAGCATAATAAAGGACAGAATAAGAAAAAGAGCTGGAGCTCAAACAGGGAGCAAAGGCTCTCAAACAAAAACTCTTAGGCCTTTCCAGGAGCAAAGAGAAGGGGGTAGGTTGACAGGAAGGGGAGAGTAAAGAGTTGTAAGGTATGAACAGGTAATTCTTCATATTTAGAGATATAGTTTATCCTGGGGTTGAACAAAAACAGAGCCAGACTTTTGTCAGAATGGCTTTAAAGGATGGCAGGGAGGGTGTTGATCTGATTTCTGCTGCAACTTGGTTGACATGGCATACCTTTTCCAAGCACTGCAAATTTGATTTGATTTCTAGATCCAGGGCTTCATTTAAGGCCTCCATCCTCAAAGTGCCTGTGACATGATACCACCCAGGGATGGTATGGGCCAAAAGTCATAGATATTTAGCATATTATGTTGTGCAAATTAGCATGAGTGGTAGCAACATACCAGGTGTATGTGATTCTGAGACATGTAAGGAGCAAATAGTATAGTATGTAGGACATGTTAATGAGCGTATAATGATAAGGAAATGAGAAACTGCATGCAAATGAGTCACATGGAGTTTGCAAATTATGGCATCCAAAATGGTGGACCAGTTCAGAAATTTATAAAAATGAGCACACTGTGTGCCACATTGCATTGCCATTCTGAGCACCAAGATTCATGGTGTACGTGAAGGGAGTCTTTCTAGGACTGTGAGCAGCAGTAGCTCAGCAGCATGTGCTCTTGACTTACATTAGACCCAGTGCTTGCAGTGTTGCATATTTTGGCATCCTTGCCAATAGAGAAGATACAGACAGCTCACACACCAGCAGATTGTGGACCGTTTCTGTATAGAAAGTATGGCTGTATGTAAGGGACCTAGTCAGCATGTGTTGCTCACAACCAGAATTAAGGGGAATGCATGTTATGTCCCTTCATGTTGATGCTAAGGTATCAGTTACTTTAACCGTCTTAAACTACAGGGACCTTTCATTGACCTAACACATTACATTAAGGATATTACTGGTTCCAGCTAACCAGTTCCTAAACATCATGATCCAGCATGTGGAGGAGCATAGCTGTCTCCCCAGGAGGTCATAGAAGAAAACTATAACCTTATGGGCATTCTAGACATAGGTTGTTTCCGTTAGTTTGAAAGAAATTAACCAAATGTTTGTAGCTGGACTGAAAAAAGTGCTATATTTCACAGTTTCATTGTTTTTGAACTTTTTGGAATAAAAGTCATGATCTTCTGGTTGTCTGATAAATGCATTTTATTCTATGGTTATCTGTTAAATGCAGTTTATTATGTAGTAAATATAATAAAAAGCTATTTGAATTATTATTCAGCAAGATATGAAGAAATCTTGAACCAAGACTAAAACTGACAGTATAACTTTATGTAACTCTGAAGATTGAATGGAACTGTCCTTACTTCTGAACTTCTGTAACTTGGAAGATAAAGCCTGCCTTCTTTCTTGAAAGCATCTATTTCAATACCAACACTCTGTAGCCTTTGTTTTGTCTTCTTTAAATTTACAACCTGAAAATACTTTTCTCATAATATTACACAACACTGAAATGCCCTTTACTAGATTTGTCAAGTGCAGAATAATCTTATTTGCAAATAATGCTAACTTTTCTTGATTTACATAACTTTTATCTCCTTGAATTTGTGACTTTCTTGTTTCCTTTGCCAATGGCTTTACATATAAAGCAAACAACAAAGAGTCTACACCCTGCTTTGTTCCTCTTTTGAAACACAGCTTGTAGGAGGGGAACTCTTCCACCTTAATTCTTGCTTATGGCCCTCCTTATATTCTCTTAATGAAACCTATTATTGTATCAAGAAATGTAAATTCTGCCATTGCCTAATCATAAAATCCATTTGACTCTCAAATTCTTTCTCTGCATCAAAACCCACCAACAGTAGTGGCTTTTCTTACATTCTCCTTTCTGGATCATAGGTTCATAGGTGTGTACTAGGCTAATGGCCCTGGAGCCTTCACAAGCTTAGCCCATAAAAGTGCCCTGTCATCATGTTGCCCGACGTTAGCTCCCAGTGCCTCTGTCCAGTAGAGCCACTGGAGTGATCTCCGGGGTGAACATTCTGTTACCTATCCACTCATCAAAGTTTCTCTTCAAGAGGACCAGTGAGGTGCTCTGCTTGACATGAATAGGAAGCTTGTTCATGTCAAGCAGAGCACCTCGCTGGCCCTCTTCATTGTTCTGTTAATGCTGTCAAATGTTTGCTTCCTGTCCACTAAACAGTATTGATCCATATCAGTTGTAGCAGCACCTTTACCTTTCTCTTAGCTAATATAGATATAAACAATTTATAATCATGGTTTAAAACTTAAATGGGTCTATATAAAGCTGGGAGTGAAGGGTCATTACCCTCTTGGGGTAATACAGCCACTACAGCTTTCTTCAAGTATGTGGTAATCCTCCTTCCTTTAAAATTCTGTTAAATATTACCAGAGCTTTATCACTTTCTGCCCTCCCAACTTCCAGACTTCCACAGGAATACCATCTGTTGCTGGAGGCTTCCTCTTTGCTTGATTATACATCACTGTTTCTATCTAATCTCTTCTTACATTAGGTATTAAATGTTGAGCCTCGTCTTCCTGTACCTTTGACATAATTAAGTGTTCCATAAATATTTCCATTTGTGCCTTCTGTTATTCTCCACATTCTTCTACTATACAAGTTTTCATAAAAGTTCTGAAATATCTCTAATACCTCTACAGGCTCTCTGATTATTTTTATTGTCATAGGCTCTTTAAGTTTGGTAACAACCATTTCTACTTTATGTTGTCTAATTTATTGTGCAAAACACTTTTGTGCTTTGGAGTTGTAATAAAAATAATAATTCCTTAAGAGAAACCTTTTTAAATACATGCATATTATCCAAATACTCTATTTTCCCTTTAGCACTCAGCAGTTTTTCTGTTCTTCTTGTTCTGTGAGATTCTCCTTATTCTTGAATCATTTAACCTTTGACAATCCTCCTAAATAATTCCTATTAATTCTTTACAAAGCGTTTTCTCTCTTATTTTGTACCCTGTTTTGAATCTCCATTTTCATTTTATTCAGTGGATAAGCTATCCCTTCTCAAAAAGTCTCTTTCCTAGTAACTTGCACATCAGTCGTTAAATTCCTCTTTTTAACAGGTAAGTAGGAGAATGACAGTGGCTCATGTTTGCTTCATCACCCTGTGTCTTTATCTTAGTTTTTATCAGTGTATGATCTGAAATGCGTATTGGATGTTTGTTAAAGTTTTCAATTAAATACACATTATCTTGTGAGATATAATGTGTACCCGGTGTATCGAAGTTATTGTACCTTAGAGAATAATGTGTAAGTTGTGTGTGAGTTCTCATCTTCCATACTGTCGCTCTCCTACTTTGGACACAATAGAAGAGTCTTCTTGGGTTCTGTTCAAGCAGCTTTATATTAATACAAACACATCACTATAGGAGTTTACTGACTTTAACTTAAGTAACATATATACAAACCAACAACTGCGATTATGCATGCTCTCACTCTGGCTGCTCTTACAAAATGGCATTAGGGATTGCACGTGTCTGGAATTTATACGTGCACATACAGCCTTGGCATGCTTTTTAAAGAGACAGCATGCATCACTTGCACTCTGATCTACATCTTCCCTCTTTGAGGAATAGATCATACAATGCAATGAGTCTATTTAGCATGCAGTAATCACAGGTAATTCTTTGTCATACATTATACAGTACTAAGTAAACACACACACACACACACACACACACACACACACACACACACACACACACACACACACACACATGTGTGTGTGTGTGTGTGTGTGTGTGTGTGTGTGTGTGTGTGTATGCAATCAAGTCCACGTTGTTGCGTATTTCACACTAGGCATTGATGCTCGTCCATATTGCGTGACATAAAGCTGGGAATTAGATTTAGCAACTGGAACTGTCTCTGCAAAATGTTTGACCTGTGGAATGTTTGGAATATTTTCTGGAATGGAATCAGAATTTTGAACACATTCTGGTATGGGAACAGTGTCTGATTCATTCTTAGATTTGAAGTCTGAATCACAGAAACAATGTTGTGATGGTGATGATGATTCTTGTACAGGAAGAAGATGTCTACGGTTCCTCCTGTATTCCACACCCTCAGAGTCTACCAGCTAGGATCTTGGTTCGGCACAGATGCCTGTAATCTGTTCAATTCAATCAAAATATTTAATTGTCAGGATTCATTATGTGTTTCCTTCCCTCAACGGACAAAGCAATCTGTTCAGTCAGTCATAACTAGATTTCTGGATGTTGTGCTTCTTAACCAATTGAGCCTTGATGGTTTTATTGTTCTTAGGTTTAGGCTTCTGTAAACTGGAAGTATTGGGTAGCGTAGTTCTAGTTTGCCTGGAAAGTAGTCTTTGAGCAGGTGAGCCAAGAATATCATCACGGGGTATGTTTCTGAGATTAAGCAAATTTAAGAACACACTGGTATTGTTACACTTTGACCTTTCAAGTAACTGCTTTGCACTCTGTACTGCATGTTCAGCTAGACCATTTGACTGAGGATATTTAGGACTACTAGTGACATGTACAAAGTCCCACTCTTTTGCAAATTTCTGAAACAACTGACTAGTAACTTGAGTACCATTGTCAGAAAGAACTTTATGTGGACTACCATAAACTGAGAAATGACATTTCAACTTACTAATAACAGCAGTGGATGTTAGGTTAGGTAATAGGTCAATCTCAAACCAATTCGAATAAGAGTCTATCAAAACCAAGTAGTGCTGATTGTTCCACTCAACGATATCAGTTGCAGCTGTTGACCAAAGTAGTTCAGGAACTGGACTTAACTGAAGTGGTTCTCTTTGCAAATGCAGTCTAGTACTATTGCATAGTGAACAAGAAGAAAGTACTTTATCAATGTCTTTTGGTAATGAAGGCCAAAATATTAATTCTCTCGCTCTTCTCTTAGTGGATGTGGATCCTGGGTGACCACGATGCAAAATCTGGATATATTCTTCTTGTAAGGAAGTAGGAACAACAATTTTAGGACCTTTGAAAATAATGTCATTTTCCATCAACAATTCATCTCTGTAAGGAAAATAGGT
Source organism: Protopterus annectens (assembly GCF_019279795.1). Classification (NCBI taxonomy): domain Eukaryota; kingdom Metazoa; phylum Chordata; order Ceratodontiformes; family Protopteridae; genus Protopterus; species Protopterus annectens. Next base: position 1,064,861,071 of record NC_056739.1, read on the forward strand.
GGTACACTAGATTGCTTTAAAGGGCATCCAGCATTAATGTAGTGATTGAGCTTCTGCAAAAGTGGATCAGTCTGAGTGCGATCTCTCAACTCATCAATGCTTGTGGTCGAAAAATTATGCACTGACATCATATTAAAGTCAAAATTCTCTGCATCAAGCTGTTTTGTCGTATTTTTGGGTCATCTGAATAAGGCATCAGCCAGATAGAGCAATTTGCCTTTCGTGTAGACCATTTTGAAATTGTACTTTTGCAATTTGAGCATCATTCTTTGTAATCTTGCTGGAGTGGAATGCATAGGCTTCTTTAGAATAGTAACTAGAAGTTGGTGGGCAGTTTTAATCTGAATAGCTCGACCATAAAAATAATTATGAAACTTGGGACATGCAAATACTATTGCCAAAGCTCCTTCTCAGTTTGATTATACTACATCTCAGTTTGGGTTAGTGTTCTAGATGCATAGGCTACAGATCTGCCCTCTTGAAGTATAATTTCACGAAGACCAAATTTTGAAGCATCACAGGAACGATTAACTGGTTTGTTCATATCATAGTATCTTAATGTAGGTGGGGTGACAATTTTCTGCTTAAGGTCTTCAAATGCCTTCTGGTGCTGTTCCAACCATGACCATGCAGCATTTTTGCACATTAGCTCTCTTAAAGGTGCTGCCAACTCACTGAAGTCTGGTATAAACTTGCCTAAATAATTGACCATGCCTAGAAAATGTTGAAGCGCTTGTACATTATCTGTTGCTGACATGTCAAGAATAGCTGCTTGCTTGGTCGGGTCTGGTCTCCGGCCTGCACTCATAAACAAATGACCTATGTATGTAACTTCTGGAAGTCTGAATTTGCACTTCAGAGGATTGAGCTTCAAGTTTACTTCACATGCTCTTTCTAGAACTTTCTTGAGGTTTCTGTCATGCTCTGCTTCACCATTGCCTCCAACCAATAAATCATCTACTATTATGGCACAAGTATAACCTGAAAAAAATTGCTCCATTGCACCCTGAAAGATTTCACTTGCAGAATGTATTCCAAATGGCATGCTTAAGAATCTGTATCTGCCAAACGGAGTACCAAAAGTAGTTAGAAATGAAGATTTGTGATCAAGCATCACTTGCCAAAATGAACTCTTTGCATCTAAGACAGAGAAAATAGTGGCAATCTGTTTTAAGGCTGTGACCTCTTCGACTTTGTGCATTGGATGATACGGTCTTTTTAATGCCTTGTTTAGATCTCTTGGGTCAATACATATTCTGAGTTCGTCTGAGCCTTTTTTGTGAGCTGCTACCATGGACGACACCCATTCAGTTGGTTCTGTGACTGAACAACACACTCCTTGCTGCGCCATTTTATCCAACTGTGCCTTAACTTTATCTTGCATCGCTATTGGAACTCTTCTTTCTTGCTTGACTACTTCAATGACCTCTGGGTCTAACTTCATGGAATACACAACTGGAAGTTTGCCTAACTTGCCATTGAAAACATCAGCATATTCTGAGAAAATGACTTCAGAAAAATTAGAACTCGGAAATGCACTTACACGATGAACTTCTTTAGCAAAAAAAAGCAGATTTGTTCTTAAACAATCTTTGAGACCCAATAAAGATTGCACTGGTCTTTGGACCACATAGAATAACAAGTTATAACAGTTCCTGACCAGATAACATAAAAGCATCACTGAACCATCGGTATGAATTACTTCACCTCCATAAGCAACAAGTCTCGCACTACTGGCTACATTAAGTTATTCGTTAGTTCTCACTTTAGCAAATGTGTCTGCTGATATAACATTACACTTTGAAACAGTGTCTACTTTAAGCTCTGTGGAGCTTCCATTAATCCGGACAGTACAAAACACTGTTCACTCCTTGTTAATAAATTCACTGCATGAACTCATTCATCAAGCACTGGTACACCATCTACATAGAAAGCTGACTGCTTTGGCTCTACTTGATCAACTTGCTTCTTTGTGTGACCTTTCTTTACAACTGTGTAAGGCTTACTTGATTTGCAAAACTTTTGGAGATGTTTCCATTTTTTTACACTTGTGACATTGCTGACCAGATGCTATGCACTTCTCTTTTTTAGACTCATGATTTGCACCACAATTGCAACAGTTAGCAATAAAGCTAGACTTGGGTTTTGCTGATTCATGCTTGTACTGTACTGAGCTGGAGCAAGCTCCTTTCTTAGAACTTACTGGAAATCTATGTGTCTTCCCTGGAAGCCTTGTAGCTGCCATGTGCTTGGGCCTGCTTTTGTTTGCCATGTGTTGCACGCTATCTACATTTGCTCTGGTGCCAACTGAAACCATTCTTTTGTCACTCGTAAGCATACTTGTGTGTTTTTCTGTCACCTCATGGATTTGACAAATCTCTATGGCTTTGCTCAGCATTAAATCACTGTCACAAAGTAAAATCTTTCTCACAGCAGCACTATTAATACCACACACAAGCCTTTCTATCAACTTATCTTTTAAGTCACAAAACTGACACATTTTGGCTTTGTTTCTCAGGTCAGTTATATAAGCTGCAAATGTTTCCCCTGGTTTCTGATTTCTTGTGTAAAGCAAATGCCTCTCTAATGTAATATTTGTCTGGGGGTTACACATTTCTCTGAACTTGCACTTCAGACACTCGGGGTCTTCTCTTGATTCAGCCTGTACAACAATATGATGGTTTTCACCTTCTCCTTCATATACTGCAGCTGCATACACAAATTAACACTGTCTTTTTATGGCCTCTGACTCAGCTAGGTTTAGCAAAATGAATGCCCTGGTGTGTGCATTTCTATCTGCATAAGCTGCTTGTATGCTTGTATAACAATATTGTAGTCTTGCTGAAATATTCTCCAGTTCTCTGCAATATTCTGATCAAATACTAAGAGCTCTCATAAAATCATCCAAGGCAAATTTTGAGAGAAAAATTGCCAAGGACTCAAAAGATGTGGTAGGGGCTTTCAAAATCTGTCTGCCATATTAACACATACCACTGAAGGGTATGTTTTAGCACTTCACACTTTGAGATACTTTGAATAACTTTAGTTATGCCCTGGATACAATATAAAGTCGTAGTTATGTCAAAACATATCACTTTGCCAAAACAAATGCAGTCACCTTGCTTTATTTTTGCTTAACGTGCCCTTTTTGCCCTTATTTGTTTTGCTCATTTAAGCCCTTTTCATGCCCAGTGTACTTTTCTTGTGCTCGTTTTATTGTAAACATGCCCATTTTAGCTTTAAACACACTCATTTTGCTTTAAGCCTGCTTGTTTTATCTTTAAACACACCCATTTTGCTTTAAACAGGCTTGTTTTGCTTTACTGTTAATCGGTTCATCAAATACCTTTATTTTAAACATTTCTTTTAGTTAACAAACTTTTTATGCCTTCCGCCTGCTCAATGATGCAGTTTGTGCCCTTGCAATGACACTAAAAAATCTATCATTCTAGACAAAAAAATACTACTCCCTTCTACAACAGAAACACCAAAACAAACCTAAAAATTTTTGAGCTGGAATAAATAACCTTTTCAACTAAGGCCTTACTACCACTCCTACCCCATCAGCTGCTGTTGAAAATCTCTAGTAGAAATCGCAAACACCTTCAATATCTTCTTCACAGAGACTATCCTGTCCCTAGCTACCCATCTCACTCCCACCTGCTCAAACTCCACTGCTGATATACCCAGCCCTGACCTTACCAATACTCAACTCTCCTTTAGCTTTCAACCTGTCCCTACTCCCCTAAACCGAGCCCTAATCAAAAAACTAAAACGTACTTCTCTAGCTGCTGACCTCCTCCCTGCTGACTATTTGCAAAAAGCCGGGGATACCATAGCACTTGCTATCGCTATCCTGAGTAATAGATCCATTTACAAGGGAACCATCCTATCAGTATGGAAAATATCCCATGTAATACCGCTCCATAAAGGGGGTAGCGCCATAGAACTGTCAAACTTTAGACCTATAACCATTCTGTCACCACTAGCTAAAATCATTGAAAAATGTGTCCATAAACAACTTATGCACTATCTTATTCAAAACAAGCTGCTGGCTGACTCTCAGCACAGCTTTAGGTCATACCACAGTACCACCTCAGCTCTCTTATCTTTCTCTAAAGTCATTAATCTCAATCGTAACAACAACAAACTATCCTCAGCACTCTATCTTGAGCTTTCAAAGGATGGTTGATAGACAGCAGGCTGTCCTATGGCAGAATAAGCTATCAACCTGACTGCCTATCACCCTAGGAGTCCCCCAGGGCTCTATACTAGGTCCCCTTCTCTTCTCAATCTTTATTAATGACCTTCACACCATCATCCCAAATGCAACCTGCATCCAATATGCAGATGATTCTACCTTGATATGTTCAGCCTTCTCGCTAACAAAAACCTACTGTCACTAACCCAGAATACCTTCAACGCCGTAGAAAATTGGCTAGCTGATCGCCGATTGATCCTGAACCCTAACAGAACCAAACTGCTACTTTTCTCCCCTACCCATAGGTCCTCCCCTCCATTCTTCACTATAAAATCTAACAATGACACCATTATCTCCCCAGAAGATCAAACTAAGCTCCTAGGAGTAATAGTAGACAACAACCTCAAATTTGATATGCATGTCAACCATACTATCAAGTCCATTAACAAAAAACTTGGCTCCCTGTACAAGATCAAACCTTTCCTCACCCGTCTTGCTAGGACAGCTATTGCATGTTCCCATCTTCTCTCTACCCTTTATTATGCCTCCCTCATATTCACCAACCTGACCAAAACTGATCTCAGCAAACTATCCTCCAGTTACAACCACTACTGGCATGACATATAGGTCTCACCACTGTCACAACCTAAATCTTCTAGAATGGCTAGAATTTCCTACCCTACTGCAGTTCAACCAGCTCATAGTAGTGCATAAAGTCCTCAACCAACCTGAAAACACCCCTGCACTCAAAAACATTATCAGCCTCCATAGTGCCCTCAGGCCATTACGCTCATCTAATAGACTGATGGTTCTAACCCAAAAATCCAATAACTCTGCTGGGGATGCTCTGTTTGCCAACTCTGTTAGTAAAACTTGGAACTTACTTCCTGCAGACCGTACGCAGGAATCCTGACTAACTCTATTCAAAAAAGGCCTCAAAAATACTTTAAATCACACTGGCTTTGCCCTTGCTCAAACCCTGACTAGCACCACCCCTATAATAAGTGTTCCATTTCTCTACTGTTTTTTTAGCAATCTACTTATGCTACATTACAAATGAATGATTTTATAAATTGACAGCTTTTATCTGATTGTATCTTGTATGTAAAATGTTGATATGTATTACTTTTCTGTTTTAAGTGGAGCTTTTCTCCCCTGGCCTTTGCTGAAAATGAACATATATCCAGTCAGACTATCCCGGTCAACAAATGTAAAATATAAAACACACACACACATATATATATATATATATATATATATATTTACATATATATATATATATATATATATATATATTTACATATATATATGGGTCTAGGACTATTCATTGAAAGCACATTTCACTGAAAGTCAAATGACTGTGCACAAATCACTGAAAGCTCAATTCACTGAAAGCACAATTCACTGAAACACATTTCACTGAAAGTTATATATGGCCTTTTCCCCACTGTAGTGCGACCCTGGAGTTAGTATATATAGTAAGGGGGTGCCCCCCACATAGTTTGGATATATATTAAGTTCAGAAAAGAGTAATTTAATGGAATTGCAACTATCCATGTATATAGTTCACACCCCCCCCTTACTATGTATACTAACTCCAGGGTCGCACTACAGTGGGGAAAGGGCCATATATAACTCAGTGAAATGTGTTTCAGTGAATTGTGTTTTCATTGTATTGAGCTTTCAGTGAATTGTGCACAGTCAAATGTGTTTCAGTGAAATGTGCTTTCAGTGAATAGTCCTAGACCCATATATATATATATATATATATATATATATATATATATATATATGTATGTATGTACTGTATACACATACACACTAACTATTTGGCAGCCTGCTCTCTTATACAGTTGCTTCTTCCCATCTCCATTTGAACCTCTGCCACAGTTTTCAAGACTTTTTGCTTCAATGAATGCACTCAAAAACAAAAAACTAAATGCATTTTCAGAACTACCCCATCCTTTAGGAGCAAATGAGCAAAACTATATACTCTTTCAATAAATGAAGTTTACCCCTCTACGTAGGTGCGGTTGCTACAAATCATTTGTTGCACCTGCAAGCTTTTCCTAAATTAAAATTAAGGCTACCTGTGTTAAAGTCCATCTTACAGCCTATGTTCCCACTTACACTGATTACTGGCTGTTCTTTTCTTATCTCTATTCCCATCTCAGATGTGAAAAACAGTTTGTATGCTTTTAGTAAACTTTAAGTTTTAACTCTAAGAAAGAGTGCACTGGCTAAATTTAAATGAATAAACTAAACTGTGCACAGTTATATTAAATGTTTTACAGTATTAAGGTTACCGTAGAGGCAATTGCTTCACTTCAAACAGTTTCAGACTTCCATTTATTTTTTACTGAACTGCTTGCCACTGTACCTTTAAATGTTAGTCACACTGTACCTCTTACATTCCTGTTTGCAAAGAGTGGTCAGTGCTCTCAAAATTAATTACTTACACCTGCCGACAGCTTTTCCTAAGTAAAAGCATTTTTATGTTAAACAAGAAACATTTTTATTAAATTATCACATATGACATAGGTAAACTTACATTTATATAAATGAAAACAAACCATACTGACATAATTTCAGTTGCAAATGTTATACATTACAAATCATGTAGACACAACCTTAGTTGCAATCATTATATGTCACTTATAATCTATCCAGTCATTGTCAGCCAAACATTACATAGCTCATTCAAATCATGCCTTCTTTTAAAACTCCTTCTTTCTCTGCATGTATTGTTCCTACAATTCCCATTTTTTCCTATGTAATTTGCTCCTACCCATTTCTAAAGATCCCAGTTCCAGTTGTTTTATCTCTGTTTCTATATTTGCTACTTCTAGTAAATTTTTTTAGACTTTTCCATTTTCCAGTAATTGCTTTTTTGGCAGCCACCATAATTAGACTCAGCAAGGCAATACTATGTCTAGGCATTTCTGATTCTGGTTCACAGCTCAAAAAATGATTTCTTTCATTACACCAGTTTGCTCACCAAGTATCTCTGACAGAGCAGTTTACAGGGAATCCTTAAAGTCTGCCAACTCATTATACTCCCAGAAAATATGTTCCCAGTTACCTCTTTCTTTCACATCTTACCTCCATCATTTGCTGTCTATGTGAGAAAGAATTCTTTGGAGTCTACTTGGGGTACAAAAATAACTATGTAAACACTTCCAAGCAAAGACAGACTTTATTGCATATTTGGGAGACATACATATATCCCCCATTGTTTGTGAATTCCTTATCTAATCTCTCTTCCCAATTCTTTCTAACCTCCTCTGATTGATTCTTATAGTTTTCATGCAATATTTTATATGCTGTGCTAATTATTCCTTTCTTAACACCAGCTTCTGTTCTAGATTTTATTAAAAACTCTACCTGCATTTGTCTTTCATTTAGGACCCTGCTATTTCTTTCTCTTTTAATATACTGTGATTTCAGTCCTTGATAGGGAAGGCAATCTCTAAACTGCAGTCCAAATAAATTCTTGATGTCTTCCCATTCTGTTACCTTTCCCTATCTAGTTATTTGCTCCAGATACCTCAGTTCCTTTGCCAGGTTTCTCCAATAAATTCCAGCCCCCTCTTGCCTATTGTCTGTATCCCTAATTGCAGTCATCCCTTTCGGCAGAATCTCTTTTCTCCATTCCCGTGTTGGCTTAGTTCTTAGAATACTTTTTGCTATTATATGAATATAATATTCTGTATGATTATTGTTATTCTCCTTAAAGGTCTGCATCCAAAATCCCAGTCTATCCTTATTTCTTGAGCTTCACTCCTGTTTCATCATCATCACTTTCTATTTTGAATTATAGTTTCCTGATTGTGCTATATATTGAAACCTTAACTGTGTTGCTCTGAAATACCCCTTTAAACTGGGTAATCCCAATCTGCCTTTTCTGTTGTAAGAATCATCTTATTCCCTTCCCAGATAAAATCTTCCATTCCCTATTACTTGCTATCCAACATTTCTCCTCTGGTTGATAAAAATATGCCTGACTTGTGTGTAAGACTAAAGAGACTAAAAACAGTTTAACCGCTTGTATGTGAAAGCATTGAGCAATGAGAAAAAAAAAAGCTAGTAACTTTCCAGATGCAAAATTTCATAGCTGTCTGCACCTGCATGCATATTTTCTCCCACTGAGAGTGTTTCGCTAATGGAAAAATAGCTAATCTTTTGCAAATAGAAGAAACTTAACATTTTCTTGTATTTCATTAACTTGTCTTATTTTTCAAGCTTATTTGTTTAAAAAAAACCTTGTCTGTAGCTTACACCAAATGCATTAATCTGAATATCTACCCCTGTAAAAATGTAGGAAATGATTATTTCATTTCTACATATAATATGGTCAGTATACAATTACAACCCACCCCTTCCCTGCAGCCCAAGATCACAACATTATGTTAATTTTAATCTGATTCTGTCCAAACTTTCTTACCTTGCTGCAAAGTAAAGCATGTATATCTCACAAATCCAAAAAATAACTTGCTTATTTTACTATTTTTAACATATACAGCAGTCACTGATAAAACTCCTCCAACCTCATATTTAAAATACCTATAACTGCACACTACACAAATCTGCTTTACAACATCTCATTACATCCGAATGATACTTCCAGATGCATCAGCAGTTAACTCCAACTGATGCCTCTAGGCGTCAAATATTGCTTGTTCATATTTGCATCAATAATTCCAAAACCATGCTATGTACAAGGTTTTAAAAGATCGCATCTTAAAGCTTACATGATAGCAAACTCAACTGCATTAATATTTGACCTCTTCTAGTGAAGCAAATTAGATATTAACTGTTCTTTTTATGATATTAATTCTATACATATAATTTTCTCATTTTTCTAAATATCTCAACAAGCAAGTAACACAGACAGAACTCCTTAGCCTCATATGTGTGTAACTTGAATGGTTGCTGAGATATTGTATGTTGTTTACTAAGTATTAGAAATGTAATAGTTAATGTGTTTACTGTGACTTACAAAATTCAGTTTAAAACCTAGAACCTAAAGAATACTACCAGTATAAAAACTGTTTGTGCTTAAGAGCTTGCCATTTATACTTCTTTCACAAGCCCTATGGTTCCAGACATATGAACATTTATTTGAAATGTGAGGACATAATTTGATTCTGTCAAAAGGCTGAGGCTCCATCCACTGGAAGTTACAGTGTAAACTTTGTCAGCTCCATTGGAGTGAATGAGATATAACATTCAGTTTGCATCATCATTTTTTTATACAAATAACAAAGTTGTTTTACTTACATTTACTGATTCATACATTTCAGTGTATTTCTTAACATTAATGACATAAAGCAGAATGTATTCTTTAGTCTACCCACAAGTTTAAATACAGTTAGTAAAACCAAGTCTTAATCAGCCACTTTTTTTGCAAAGCCATATGTCACATGTCTATTCTGAAAAAAGCTGGATACAGCAACTTGAAACTCTTACCTGCTTCTCAATGGGACTGATACTTTCTAGTCTCCGATATATTCACTAATTGTCATTTTGTAAAATGGAAAATGTTTCACTGGCAAAGTCTCTCTCTATAGAGTTACTTTCAGAAAAATAACGAGCAGAATCCCATTCTGCTTGTTTGCTCACATTTGTTGGTTAAACTTTTTTGATTTCCTCCTTAGTCTTTTCTGCATCAAAAATAAATTTCATCATACAGTAAAAATATTCTGAAGAAAGCTGGATCGTATACCTGCCTTTCATCATTACTTGATTTCTGGGATATACGTGCTTTATCTTCTGCCTGGTGTACTGTGAATAATCCTTTTCCACAAACACTCTGCTGTCCTCAGTTTTTAATACTTTCTCCTTATAGCTTCATAGGTAATTACTAAGGTAGCTGCCATTGTGGGCCATTATAAGCCTAGCCCTTTTCCTTTTTTATGCTCGAGATAACC